>NW_009213686.1:5943-28713 GCF_000690835.1 Fulmarus glacialis
GGCCCTGCCGCTGCATCCGCAAGATAAACACCATTTTCAAGGTCAATTTCCTATGACCAGTTGCTTCATTTCTCATCATTTTCTGTCCAACTTCATAGATTACCACTTAAAATTGATTTATTCTTTCCCTTTCTAGCATTACTTTGCACTTCATTTAAAGGGGGGGGGGGGTGATGGTGGATTTTTTCTCTGTTCTGTACAACGGCGCTGTCATAAGACGATGAGGCTCAGCTGGGTTTCAATTGACTAAAATGACTGCTCAGTAAAGCAGCGTGTTATAAAAGCTAAACCAAATCAAGAGGCATCTTCCAACCATTTCCCCCTCTCTTTCCTACTGCTAGAAATATTGTTTTTTAGATACAGCGTCTTGCGCTTCTACGTTGTGGAGCTTTGATTTTAAAGAAAATGTTTTAATAGCCTCTAATAGAAAACAACAGTTGTATTTAGGTCTTCCCAGGATTTGAGATTCCTTCTGCAGGCCGGTAGCACTTGCACTTTAGATCAGATTAAAGCTGACAGAGATGAAACTGTGCTGGCCCACATCCTTGGGCTTGCTCCAGGGCTTCTCATCTGCATTTCATCGTGATGTGAGCACATGTTCCCATCATTGGTACACTCATCTGCATCACTCTGAATGTTAATCACAGGCTAACCCAATTTCTTCAGCAAATTTATTACTTACTGTTCATTAAAGTTCATAAAACCTAATGTGAGCCTGAAATAAGCAGAACAACCTTAACAAGTAGTCCTCAGCTATACAGCAATTCAGAGGCGGCAACGTAAGCCTGAGGAGCTCTTTCTTCGAAGGTGGATGCCAACGCCTTTCATACGTTCTCCAGGGGATACAAGGGGGGAAAGGAGGCAACGAGGTACCAACGGCTGCCGTAGTTCTCTAGAAAGCTCTAAAATTGGCATCCTTGTAGGAACTGACTTATCAAAACAAACACAGAATTTTTTCAGAATTATCTGTAGATACTTTTTCAGTGAACGAGGAAGAAGCGTCAGGGATGAAGGCAGAAAAGCTGCTTTCCTCCCCTTCTGCCCTTCACAGAGGCCCTGATCTCACCGACACTTGCAAAACGCCGACGATAAAGCGCGCGCACAGCCCCGATCAGTCCGACAAGGCTGCTGCCCTGCAGAGAAATGAAGCGTGTCCCCAAGTGCCTGCAGCGTCGGGGCCCACGGCTTCTGAATAACGTGGCAATGCAAAGGAGAATGAAACCAAAACAAGAGGAGTTCGGTGTAGAGCGCTCACGGGAGAGCCTTGGGCAGCAGGCACTACAAAGATTAAGTGTTTTCCTGGCATCAGGAAGCGTGCACTTTCTTGATGATGTCCCTAGCAGTTGGATCTGACGAGTGACACTTTATTGCATTAACCTTTGCGATTTACTAATAACGCGTGGCAGGAACATGCTCAGACAACATTCGCACGCTTAAAAATAAGCACATGCTTAAATGCTTTGCTGAGCAGGGCCCAAAGAAGCCGCATTTGTGTTTTCCATGTTGGAAAGAGGCAACCTAATGTATTCTAATCAATGGCTAGAGTAAACATTAACATCTACCTCCCCAATGAACTCTGTGCATCCAAAATTATCCGAATTTCCTACACCAGTTCCTCAAAACCTCGGGAACGCACATGAATCCAAGCCTTCAAAATCCCGAGTGGAAACTGCTAAAATTCTCCAAAGGACATTATGATTGAAATATTCAATCAGATGATGCTACCATCAGAATAATGAAGCCTTTGGAGGATTTGCTTCATCGAGTATAAAATAATTTTGAGAGACACTTTAAAGGAAGAAACCGTGTCTGCGGGAAGAAACACAACCGACTTTTTGCCAGAAAGAGGATTATTCTGCAAGCCAGAAAATGACACCTCTTGGTAGTCCAACATCAGATCTATTTCTAGGCTAAAATTATACGTCACAAAATATATAAATACAATTTTTGCACAGCTGTGTAAATGAAAACACATCTGTGGAGAAAAGAAATTACAGATGTTTTTTCTGCATTCTTCAAAATTTCCATAACCGTAGAATGAATC
This sequence comes from Fulmarus glacialis, assembly GCF_000690835.1. Lineage (NCBI taxonomy): Eukaryota > Metazoa > Chordata > Aves > Procellariiformes > Procellariidae > Fulmarus > Fulmarus glacialis. The sequence goes on from NW_009213686.1 coordinate 7,988, forward strand.
TAGACTGAAATTGCCCTCTCCTTTAATTAAATCAATTTGCATTTTTTCTTAGCTGATTAAATAATAGAAAAGCATAGAGGCGAGGGCGGGGTTTGTGATTAAGGCACTGGACGAAGACCCGGGAGAGCCGAATTCAATTCCTGGTACTGCCACAGACTTCCTCTGCGACCTCGGGCTTAATCTCCTTGCGCCTCTTTTCCCCATCTGCAGAAGATGGATAATATTACTCTCACAGTCTCTGTCTCGTCTATTAGATTGCGAGCTCTACAGGGAAAGGACTATCTATTACAGCTTGTACGGACAATACCCGGACAATACAACAGGGATGGCATCAGAGCGGGACCTCCTGCTGCTCTGCCCCTTCAAACTCACAGTGGCAGCAGCAAGCCGCGACCTTTCACGGGATGGCATCACCGCCATCCTCACGTGAGCCAAGCACGTACGCAAGGAACGTAAAATAGGTGCGAGGGAAAGCGATGCAGGGCTTCTCAGTGACTGTTGTGGCCATTTTCCCATAAGGAATGCGTTTTGCTTGCTAAGCTAACTCCAAAGCGTGGGCACGTGAGCTGCGCACAGCGGTGCAGGGTAGAACAGCGCTGCAGAGCGCAGGGCTGAGCTTAGCAGGGTGAGGTTTGCGCCGAAGTACAAAGCAAGACGAGGCCAAACTTTTTATCATGTTCTGTTTTCCAGGTCCTAATCCCGTTTCACAGAGCACGGTACTATTCAGCATTGCATTTTTTGCAAGCAAGGCTGAGGTGCAACCTAACGAGGGTGTAAAACCTGACTTTAATAGGGCCAAAATAGCACATGGCTCTCTGTCGGGACAGGGCTGCGGGGGAAGCTTGCAGCTGAGTGATCGCAAACGCAGCAAAGAGAAAACAGGAATTCATCTCAGGAAAGAGACTAGATCTTAATGGAATTATTTTAGAGCACAATAAAACACCAAGCTGTCTTCATCACCACTATTACTCTTGTCCGGCTAGACTGCAAGCATATCGCATCAGATCGACGGAAGGAAAATGAGTATCTTCAAAAGGAAACAGTTCACCACATAGCACACAGTCCAGCTACTATAATGATAAGTTTCCTGATAGCAATCACATTTAAAACCCCAGTGGTTATAAGAGACTCTATGGAATTCATCATTTTTGATGGCGCTTCTTTTTTTTTTAAAAGACCAAAATAGTATAATTTTGGAATAATTTTTCTAGCTATGCTGTTTTAAAGGATTAACAAACCATTATGTACTGGAGCATACATAATGGAATCAGCAAACAGGAATCAGCAAGTAATCTTCTGTCTCCGCGAAGACGAATGTGTAATTGCCAGAAGCACCGGGGGAATTTCTGCCTTTTGTTAAAGCTTCAGGAGGTGACTGTCGTCAAATTTGACAGAAATACAGAACACAACGATCAGTTATAGGCATGAAAGGTAATGGTTACTGTTTAATACTATAACACAACTTTCACTACAGTCAGGAGCTAAAGCCCACGTATTGATTTGCAGATGCAAGTGCTAACTGTTATTATTGCGTAGATTATGGGAAAAGAACAGTGAGCTGCTGAACGCTACGGACAAAGAGAGTCATGATATGCAAGATGAATTTTATGAAGCAAATTTTCTTCATGGAGCCTTTACACCGACACAGTCTCAGTTTAATTCCATGAACTGATAGCTGTGATCAGACAGTTGATAGGCGTTGTATTTCCCTAAGCAATTGCTTTTCCATTAAGAAGCTTGCATCAAACCAAAACACAATGGGGGAGGGCAGACACGAAGAATAAATATCAGAGAGAAACCCAGAAATGTGGCAATATTACAAAACTAAACCAAAGCCCGTGTTCTTTATAGAACACACACATTCATAGCGTTATGAGAGAGCACACCAGAAGTGAAGTACCACAAAAAACCTTCCTGGGTGACCACCTTCAAGTTCAAGGCAATGGAGATCTGGAAGCTTACCTCCTGAGGCGATGACTTTATACACATGGCATGCTAGTGCAGGAAGAAAGGCTGCACACCCTATACAAAACCTCAGCAATAATGCATCTGATCACACTGATCCTACCGTAAGGAATTGTCTTCAAGAGAAAAGCAGCAAAAGGAGTACTTAAACGCGGATCCCGCAAGCTCCAAAAGGATTACTGGAGCGCTCTTCCAGCTGGTTTCTCTAAAAGGCGGCTGTTGGCACCCTGAGAGGAAAGAAAATAGCTGTAAATGTTGTACAGCCTCATGCTGCACTCAAGGCTCAACCTGTCATCCTACTGCAGACTACAACTTTACAAAGTTCACGTTGAAATCAGATGGACTTAGACCTATGCACTCCACCTGGCAGAAGGATTATGCGCACTGAATTTAGCTCTTCCTGTTCTTTTACTCCTTTTTAATAATTGCATTTAGATCCTGTGGCTAAGGAATTACTGATAAAAATAGCACTTGAAGAAAGATCTTTTTTTCTTCTGTTTTGAAAGCCATCACAAGCCAGTGCAGCATATAGTTCTTGAAACAATTTATCACACTCCACCATGAACATCTGCACCCAACTTCTGCAGAACTCTTCTCATGTTTAGGTATATAAAGGAAGACAAACAACATCAAGTGGGATTCTCACTACAGATTAAGAGATTTCTTCTAAATAATTTATTAGAAGGGCTAAAATGTCCTACAGCGTTCTCAGAGAACGCTTCTGGGGAATTTGAAAGAGCGACAGAAAGAAACGTTTCTGCCCAAATCATTGCGACAGAACTAACTCATATTCATGGATTTCTTTGAAAAATTAATATTCTCTGGTGTTACACTCTCTGTACTTTTATTCTTTGAAGTTTTTCACTCCAAAGTAGCCAGCAGAGCTTTTTGGTACCGGTACCAAACCCTACTAAAAAGCACAGGTGATGGTAGACCCTTTCTTGAAAGGTCATGCAGTATCTACTGAGGGACGCTAACAAGACATTATCCAAATAACACATAAGATTTGTACAACCCCATTCCGTAACACACAACTTCTACATGCAAATAGCAGGTTTCCCTCTGTTCCAGATTCTTACCCGGTATCTCCTTGACCATGCTAAAAGTGCGAGAGCACAAATGCTGAGGCCAACTGCTCAAGCATCCCCGAGAAGTTAACGCAGTGGTCACCACTGCTGCTGCTGGAAACGTTACTGTTTGTGCTACAGCAGCGTCCAGAGACCCCAGTTAAGATAACATGCTTATACGCAACAACATATAAGATGGTAAGAGACACTTCTTGCATTCCCAAATAGGGATAGAAATCAGGAGGTGGATGTAGAAGCGCGGTTCCTGTGGCTGTGGTAGGCAGAGAAGTGGGGAACGGCGCTGGCACAGGCTAGAGGTGTTCGAGACCTCCCCCAAGGGCAGTCAGCAGCTCGCAGCCTGCACCGGGGGAAGGCTCGGAAAGGCACGGGGAGGCAAGAGCCACGCGTATGCAGAACAACGGGCAGTGTCCGGGGCAGGGGGCAGTGAGGGGGAAGGTGCTATGGGAGAAATGCCTGAAGTGAGAGGAGCAGGAGGATCACAGGAAGGTAAATGCAGAGAAAAAACTGTCAATAGCTTTAAAAGTTGAAATCAGATGATCGTGTCCAACACGGCAGAGAAGTCTGGCCCATATCCTCATCAAACGCTCCAGGTAAGAAGCCGATTATGGCAGCAGCATTTTGAAAGGAGTTGCAGGAACACGAAGCAGGGGACGAGGTCTGTTAGTCTCTTATTTTTACCTAATGACCACATAACACGCCATAATCAATCATAACAACGCTAAGAATAGCATCGCAGAGCTGGAGTGGAGGCAGTCTTTTACGGTGACCGCTTTTTCCTCAACTGCTACAAATAAAAAGATTTTGCTTGAAAGAACTGTGGAAGAGTTTCCTGTCCCGTGGCTGAACCTCACCAGTCTGCTGCCACGGCACGAGGTTTACCATTGTCATTCTGTTGCATTAATCCATCACAGGAGCTTTGCTGGATAACTTCCCCCCTCTATTTTCTGAGCAAATCGCACACAAACAGCTGCTGGCCAAGCCAGAAAACCACGTGCAGGTGTTCAAAAGCAATGTTAAAAATAAAAAGCAGTATAGACTGCTAAAATAAATGCAATCCCAATTAATAAACCTTTTAGACTTCTATCAGGGCTGAGAGGTCAGGTGCAGAAAGGGATGCTATGTATAACATCCATACTCCTTCAAACTTTATTATGCTGTAGCACATCTGTATTCCAGCAACACCCCAGGTAGGAAGTTGCAGTGATATTGATAAATTATATTCTGTCCACATCACTAGGGTGCCAGTAATGTTTCAAAATGCCTGGAGGATCAGTGGGCGACTCTCATAATATATATATAAAGAGAAATCTTGTTTTGTCTCCCTAGAGACAGTTTCTCTTCTAATGGAGTGTGGTCAGAGGGACTCTGCTTAATTCATGCATTTAACTCTTGCTCTCCGTCACTTCACAGTGTTTTTGTGCTAACTACAACGTATAGAGGCCATTAGGCAGTAAGACTAAGATTGAATTTTCTTCCTTCATGGATTATACAGAAGGAATGGGAGCAAGTCGGGCTCATTAGCATATGTTTAAAGAGTTCATGGGGTTGGCAGTAGCAGAAAGTACCCAGCAACCAGCAGAGACATTTAATTTTAAACCTTGCACATCAACATTAAACGGACTATCTCTACTTCTCACTGTTATATCATTAAATGAACTAGAAGCTGCTAAACTAGGACCTCTGGAGGTGCTGACAACAGAGAGTCTTCTGAGCTTAAAGAAATATAACACGAATTTTAATTATTGTAGCAGACTAACTGCTAGAGTACTTATTTCCCTTCAGTGGAAGGAATTAGTGCTAAAATGTGTGCCTAAAGTCTCACGGTGCAGCCAGGCATTCAAGGAACAAGGCTGTGGGTTTCTGGAGCCCAGAGAGTGCAGCTCCATCCCAGCAGCACCGCAACCACCGCAGCCTCTCGCCAGATCCACTGCAGCGATTTCTGGTCGCGTAACCTGGGCTGCCACGTGCAAACCTCGCGCTCGAGGTGCGGACTGCGTCTGGGAACCCAAGAGGCAATGCAGCATCTCTCTGGCAACCTCAGCTTCCTCATCGAGAGTAATCAAGCCGTGCTGACTTGCAAATGCAGGTGGGTTCAACCTGGATGACTGAAGGTTGTCTTTCCACGGGGCATCATCCCTGCAGTGAGGCGGTCAAACAGCACATCAGCCCGTTCCTCATCTCTCCCAGCTTGCAGATGGGGCCCATTAGGGCTGATGTGAACACACACCACGGTGCTCAGCATCAGCCTTGCAGGTATTTCAGGGATGCCTCACCCGAGAGCAGGAACCTCTCACGTACCAGCAGGACAACCAGGTGAGAGCAGCACTACTTCCACCCCTCTGTGCTTACAGACCAGTCACTTGAGCCATTAAACAACCTTCAGGTGCCACTGGCCAGGGAGAAAAGAGCAACTGAGAAGTCTCACCCTGAGCAACAAGAAACATGTGGAGGTCACGAAAATGTGGGGTTTGGTTGTGGAGAGGGGCAGCAAAAGGCTCTCTTGTGCCTTCCCTGCTCCCCGGTCCCCTTACCCAGCGCTGGTGGTCCCAGCCTGGGGCCAAGAGCAGCAGCCAGGCTCTCCCCCCCAGATCACTGGCCCACGGACAGCAGGTCTCCACAGAGACAGGCAGGAAGATAAGTAATGCTATTTTCACGCAAACCTCCTGAATAATAGACTTTGCTAGAACTGAAATTCTGGGAATGGGATAGGGGTTTTCTGCTTAATTCACAGAGAATTTGCATTCTGCCGCTTGCACCCCCTCCCCATATACACACAGCCAAAAAGAAAAACCTTTCATTTAAGGATTTGAACCCGCTCTCGTACAAGGCAGGCTCCGGGTGCGCGCTGCGGAGTGGGAGGAGAGGCAGGGCAGCACAACAGGCCCACACGTGCCTATGCTGCAAATATCCTCCTCGCTTGAAATTTTGAAAAATGTCAGAAATCAAGGAGCATATGTTCAAAGTGCCCCTGAGCAGTCACAGAACACTACATTTACAAACAGAGAAAACCAATTTGAATCACTCGGTACATTTGCATGCGGCGTCTGTAGGGTGTTTTAGAATCAAGATTAATATGCGCATTGAAGCAGGGGGGCTGCGATGACAGGCAGGGCGAGCCGGCTCCGCGGCCGGGGAGCGGCAACGAAAGATGCACGGGGAAATGGGAACCCTTCACAAAACCTCCTTGGGGACAGAAGCGGCTTTCGGGTGCCCTGCCAGCTGGTGAACGCTGATACAAGGGTAGTTATTGCTTTCGCAGATTACTGCTGTTCACACCGAGGTTGGTAAAGGCCATCTGAAATTAGATCTCAGTCTCGTGCCCCAGGGGCTGGCAGAGATCACACTTGGGCTCAGCAGCGCACAGGGAGGTCGTGCATCCTCTCAAACGCCCCCCAAACCCACGGGCCCTCGCCTTTCATGAGCAAAGGTGATGAAGAAGCTGAAGAAGTCAAGTTCAAAGAGCAAAACGAGGGAGGCAAAGCCCCCCCAGCCATCTTCTCAAGCTCATTTTATGCAGTTATTGCTTATAATGAAACAGAGAGATTTGGGGGGGGGGGGGGGGGGGGGGGGGGAAAATTCAAAGGTGGTGTTGAAGTGCAAATTTCAATAAAAGGCCTCGGTGACATCCTGCTTGCCATCATACTGGATTCATCCTCGCTAAGAGGTGGCTAGCACGCTAGGGTTGAGGAGCTGGGGCTTTTGAAGCATGAGGCTTCGGTTTATCAGGTAAATAAGCCGGGGAGGTGATAAGCCACTCTCTGAAAACCCTTCAATAATCGCAGTGATAGATGCCTTGAATTCACACTCCTTTCAGATTTCCCCAGCTTTTTAATGACAGAAAAGAAGATCTCGGTTTCAGAAATATTCAGTGTCCTCTATTGTCAGTCCCTAGCTTAAAAAAATAATTAAGTTTACTCTCCTGCTAGCCTGTTATCAGGTCAGTGCAAGATGCAAAGAGATCAGTATGCCATGGTAAGAAATATTTCTATTTAACCCACTAATTCAATCTCAGTAAAGAATGAAACCCATGAAGTATCTATTTATAAAGTAAATACAGCAAGTAGAAATCAAATATTGGTCCTGTGTCAGGCCATTAGCTGAGAGGATGCTGGGAAGGTAATAGCCACGATTTTTATAGTGTTAAAAAGGAGTGGTTTGTTCCTACCATTCTTTGTCATTTTTTTCATGCCCGTAAGTGTCATTGTGAAAATGTTATGGGGAACACTGGAGGAGAAGTACCTCAACTGCGATCTGCGAAAATGCTCCTGAAGCATATGCAAGTCCAGGCACCGTGCATGGCAGGACTCGCTGCCCTTCTCTTTACACCATGGAGGTAAAAATATCAGACATCAAACAGCGGATGCACACAGCATTCAGGCAATTACTGCCCACTGTCAACAGCTCGTTTAAACATTTTCTTCTGTAAATGCAGCTTTGCGGACTAGCAATTTCCATAAAGGTATTCATTCTCCTTGGAATCTTTCAGGTATTTGCAACAAAAGCCGGTGCCTCCTAAATTAAAGTGTTTCCACTCAGCCATCCTCCCCTTAGTGCCTCTGGGGGGGTTTAATTGGATTACTTCACGGAGATTATTTTCCAGTAAAGTCTAGACCTAAATACATTGGGATGTAGCTTCTCTCATCACGCTGATGGGGGTCTCCAGCGCCCCGTGGGAGGACAGTCCCGGCACGCAGAATGAAATGGAGGTAACGTGGACATCCCGGTGGGGCTCAGGAAGCATCACCACGGCACCTACCAAAATTTTGGGGGAGGATAATTTAAAAATTTCCAGGTTTTAGGTGTGTGGGGGTGGATGTGGGTGGGGTGTGTGTTTCTTTTAAAACAGCCCATTATGTCCCCTCTCTTATTCATCCCCTAACATACAGTGTTGAACCAACTCCGGTCTACCTTTCCTGTTTTGCAAATCCAGCAGAAATTGTCTGTTCTGTATTCTCAACATCCATTCATCATACGAATTAATGCAGAAGTTTCAAGTGCCAAACCAATACAGCTTTAGAGTGCAATTAAAAATGCATTTAATTCCACTAATATTTCACAGAGAACATTTTCACAAATAGCAACTCCTTTCCAAAAAAAACACACAGTAAATGTCATAAGTGTCTTAAATAAAGGGAATTGCTATTGATTTCTGGGTATCCTAAATTCAGTAAAATATTGTGGCAAAATTGTTTTCTAATGAAACAGTAATTTAAATTCCATTAATTTCATATTTGCCATTCCCTTTTTACTACACTGATCCCTAAATTAAGGGCCTTAATTCCTCCTATGTCATTTAGAGATTTAATGGGTTTGATTCAGATTTAAAGGTTTAGAAGTGTTTTGTTTGGAGTTTTTCATATACTCTCCTAGGAGTCACTAAACCTCTGCCAGAACCAGGGTGCAAGCTAATGGTAGTTTCCAAATAAATCTGTATTTTTAAAAACTGGGGAAGAAACCTCAACCAACCAACTTCCATTTCTCCCTTTTCATGGCAGAGCAGTGCAACCGAGGAGGCTTCTCATGGGCTGATTTCTGACTCCAAACACATTTCAATATGGGATTTTTATTACTTTCTAAAACCAGCCATGAAAAATAGACTACGTTAAATCACAAAAGCCTGGCCACTGCAAACGAGATGTTAAAGCCAGTTTGTTATGACTGCAGTGATCCTTATTAATTTCTTGGACTCCATCCCAACGGTTGGAACTAGATGATCTTTAAGGTCACTTCCAACCCAAACCATTCTACAATTCTATGATTCTATCCCCTTTGCAGAACATGGGCTTCTTCTCTTGTGACACCGTTGAGCAGCGATGGGTGAACACCTGGAAGGCAGGCTGGTGATACTGTCCTTTCCCACTTTACCAGTTCAAACCACAATTCAGAAAATACTGCAGTATTTCTTACAGACAACACATAGAAAAGATATAACCCCCCCAGGTAAACCCTCACGTACTTCAGCTGCACGGGACAAGCACAAACCCATCAGAGGTTCATGACAGTCCTACAAGAAGAATATTAACTTCAGTTAGTGGCATGTGAGGGGACACAGCTTGCAAACCATGGGAGATATGATGTCCACATCAAGGCAGGCGTAAACGCCAAATGCATTTTCTAGGTATAACTGGATGGCTTTCGAAGCCAGTGGTGCACTCCTCTGTGACTTGCAGTTTGTGTCATAACTGTAATGTACTAAAATTGTTTCCCCACATACAAGGATCTCCCCTTAATTGTCCACGTAGAGAATTTAAATAGTTCAACGTGGAGTTGAATTCTTCATTTAAGTGGTTTGTGTCTTTATTGGATAATGTCTTACATGTGCTTCGTTATATCAATAACAGTAGGAAATTATTGATTTTTCTAAAGCCATTAAGTTCAATTAGCTTTACAATTCAAATGGAAAAAATGGTAAATTACCTTCATTTGATGATAAAAACAGAAAGAGGAAAAAAAGATAATACCTTAATTTGTGAAGTATGTGAGCAAAGTGGTAAAGGTAAAGCAAACAAATGAATATTAGCATAACAGCTCTAATCAGCACCGTTCGGCATTTAAAACTGGCATCATTATGCTTACTGGACTGTGTAGCAGTAAGTAGTTGTGATGTTGTTTACCCACTTAATCTTGTGAATAAATTAAAGCAGAATAAATAATAAACAATAGGAAAAAGAGTGGAAAATCATTTGGAACAAATTAAGCTTCTGCTTATCCTCGGCCTAAGGCACACACAGCATACCCCAGAAGTTGTTATCAAAATGTAATGAAGTCAGAAGGAAAAAGGAAAACACAGACCCAAACCTCCAGGGAGACAAACCTGGGCAGGTCCCACCGCCCACTCCCCTCCCAGCCCAAGCCCAACCCCACCTTCTGCAGAGGGTAGGGGGGACCCCCGGACGTTGCTGCGGATGACGCACGGCGCGCAGGGAGCGCTGGCTCTCTCCTCAGTGCAGTCCACGTGGTATAGGGTAGGCTGCTCCTCCCCATGAAAGTGTGTTTTAATTATTTTTCCCTTTTTGTTATAATTTACTTCATCAGAAAACCACTGGTTGTTGTTTTTTGGGGGGGGGTTGTTTGGTTGGTTTGGTTTTGTTTTTTGTTTGTTTAGGTTGTTTGTGTTTTTTGTTTTTTTTTTTAAATCAGTTTCCTATATTCCTATTCATTCAATCCATCTACTACAAGCTTTTGGATCAGCAGGAGTTTCAATGGTATACACAGGAGTTTTAATGCAATACACGAGTATCATGCAGGATTCTGTAGAAATCAAACTTAAGAACCCAGTCTAGCTTCTCTGTGAACTCTGCCTATAGAACTCAGGGGTACGCAGATCCACGAATTACAAACAAAGCCTTATTTAAAAATCCATTGAAGCATATGCTAGTGATAAACTAACAATAAGCCACCTGATCTAGAGTGGATTTTACTTATCAGTGTTACAGGAACATAACATTTTTGCTGCTGTTCACAAATACCACATAAAAATCCAACTAGAGATAAGACCAATAAAATAGTAAAATAAAACTGAGCATGTAGTGTATGAGATAACCTTTTTTTTTAAATTTATATCTAAATCTGTGTTTTAAAAGTTTACTGGAAAACCATAGCAAAATTTTATCATTTAATTTCAGTTATTATTCTCAGAAGACCAGATTCAAAGCTTTTAGCTGCTTTTTTTCCCCCCAGGAGAAATCATAATAACTATTTACTACAGCACCAAAGAGAACTTTTCAGCAAGCTTTGGGTTGCTGTCCCTAATGCAGATTCTCCAAGGAGTGCTTCCCTCCACCCAGCTGGACTTGCACGCACTTTGTATGAAGTCCAGGGAGGAATTCCAGTGCCATGACAAAGCATACACCCTATCTGACACGAGAATATACAAAGAAATATTTTGCCTGACCGATTGACCAAGCAAGACTGACAGCTTTAAGTCTTCTACATTCAGTCCCTGCTAGGAGGTGCTGTGCACCTTGGAGGATTGGTACCAGGATTTGTAAAGCCTCCAAGAAAGCTCTTGTGTGATGCTGCCTTTCTGCCTAATACTGTTTCAGTTCCCAGCCATGCCCAGACTATTGATTTCTGCAGTGACTGCAATCAGTCATAATGAGGAAACACGAAAGAAACCATCCATCTAGACATAAACCCACAATCAGATATTATCTGGAGCTCAGTGCTGATCTAATTTCTACTGACCCAGCCGTTTGGGTTGGCTAGAGGTTTTGTGCGGGACTAAGAGTTCACTTTGTGCCCAACAGTAATCTTAGCATTATTACCGTGTTCATCACCTTCAAGGCAAACTACAAACAGCAAGAAAACATTTTTTTACTTATTTCTCTTATTCTCACATTTGAAGTTTGTTCTTATTTTATCTTTAGGGATTGATTTTATTAATAATAAGAAAGTGTCTAGTCATTTCCTTATCAAATACCATGCTAACTAATCGGGTTTTTTGCTGAATAATTCACCTTTCGTGTTCTTTCCCGCCCCCACCCCTCCATGAATTCCTCCTTTCCACTTCATATCCAGCTGCAATGAACTTTACTGCTTAATACTATAAAACCCAGATACATTCACTTTCCAGATAAGGACTATAAACTTTGAAATGATGTATTCCCAAGGCTTTCCACTACTGGCAGCTTTCTGAAGAACTGAAGAGGACATGCTTAGCTCCTCCTCCCCTTTTCTTTCTGTCCTCTGCCCTTCCCCCATTTTTGTGCCCGGACACCCCTCCAGTTGTTTCATTTTAGCCCCACAACACTTTAAATGATTTGTGAAGCTGTTTCCTTTCACCTGGCTTCATAGCACAGAAAGGTCTACACTTCAACAGTGGTATTAAAAAAAAATATCAATTTTATAGATGGAGAAACAGAGGTATGGAAACTGCATAGCTGGATCCAGACCAAGCTCCGGAGAGCGCACCACCACAGAGAAATACATTTCGTTCAAATATTCCCACCTGCAGTGGTCAATGTGTCCAACGGCTGCTCCTGACACAAGGTGTAGTCCTTGGTCTTCCGCGGCCATGGGCTCTCATGTTGCCATCTGTGGGAAAGGCTTTCCTCCAGCTCTGGTTTTTTTAGGACACTAATGTGAAATGATGACCTGAACCAAGATATTAACGGTTTTGTCATCTTTTGACAGCTTTGTCCCTGCCTGTCACAGCAGTCCATGATCTTGGCCCAGAGTATTTGAAAGACTACCCTAAAGTCTGGGACGAAGACAAAATGCTAGGCTGGTGTCTGCCTACCAAAACTCATCTGCGACTCAATATTTTATTTAAAAAGTCTTTCTGTGAGCTACACAGAATGACTCTGCAGACTGCACGTGCCCACAGGCCATCCTTTGGGAACTCTTTCTGCACAATGAGTTAAAGCTTACCCAGGCAGAAGGCAGATGTTCTTGAAGGCAAGCATAAGGCTGTGGAATCAACTGCAAAGCTTGGGAGAAAATTCACACCCATCCACCCTAAATGCAGGATACAAACCTTGATTCTCCCTGCTTTAACTTCAGTACACAGCAACTGATGTATTAAAAACCAAAAAGAAGCTCCTTCTCCTGCCTCAGAAAAAACTTCCACAGTAACAAAACCAACCAAACAAAAATGCTATTAAAATAAAACACTCCATTGCTCGCACTTCTTTTCCTGGGGAGAGATGACAGAATAAACACCACATGATAGATGCTAGTCCCGCTTTTTAATGCGCTACAGGACAGCACTCGTGTGATAGGGATGAAAACAGTCTCAGGCCGACAGACAACAAACTAGGCTAGAATGCAAGCAGCATCCCAGGCTGAAGTTTCTGGCCCAGGGCTGCCTCTCATTAAAACTATGCAAAAATTGTCACTTCAACATGAAGCTAAATGCAATTCAGCACTATTGACTCAATCCATGAGGTTTTTTTCTACGCCTGACACTGGAGGGGAATCTTCTAGTGCTCCCATAGATAAGCTGAGCGAGATCTGCAGAAAGCCCCTAGCTGGGGAATTTTGCAGAGCTGTCATGCAAGCGCTTTATTTACTCCTTACTAAAAGGTGCTCATCTTGTGCAAAGGATCTTTGCAGGTCTCGTACTATGAAGTCTTTTTGCCAATCATTCAATCATTTTATTCCACTTCCCCAGTATGGTCACACTATCGATTTCTTCCTTTGCTAATGCAATCATTAGTAATGGGAGAATAACAAAAGCATCTATCCCAGATTTCAAACCTGCAATCTGATCTCTTCTAGACTTCACCATTGATTTAATTTCTAGTAAACATTTCCAATTTTAATCCTTGAAAGTGTGGCTTTTGTAGATGTCAGGAAAATATTTTCCATGTAACATTTTGAAAGAGGCTATGTATAAGAATTGATTTCCAGGTGTTAAGTTGTAATGTCGAAACCAAATGTATCTCTCTACCAAGCCCAATGTGAAACCCAGCGGCAAAAATAGTCCAACACCAAATACACTTGCACTATCACTATACTTATTTCTCATTCAACTGATGCATTTCTGATTAGTTCCTGACTGTGCTGTGTTCATCTTTGATACCTTCAACCACGCTTTCAGGAATAGAGCCTTCTTCATTCAGAACCAATGTTTACAGGCAGCCTGTTAGTTGTCATGCAATTGTTATAATTGTATGTACGTTAGGAAGGAAGAAATTTTCGTTAAAAACACTGAATCAGGACTTCCCCATACAAAGCACTTATCCTCTTTGAGCATCACCTTCATGGTGATGGGATTCTATTAGACCTACATACTCCATACTTCCACCTTTCCCTCATTACACATATATACATTTATATACATACAGGACAAGAACGTGTTTCACAGAAGTCTGCCTTCCAAATAGCAGCGTTCCACCCTTGTATTGTGTAGGGCATACTGCAGTGCTGGGGCTTAGCCTTTCTTCTACAGAAATTGCTGTGTCCTTTCCTACTAAATTTCTAAATCGGTGTGGTCCGCACCCCCAAAGCTTGATGTTACCACTGTTATATTGTTAAGAATCAATAGCAATTGCTTTTTCTTGGGAGTTTTTATGATTTTTGACTAGAAAATGAACAAAAAAGTTGAAAAAAGAAGTCACCCTTCTGCTGAAGAACTGAAATAGCCTAAAGAAGAAATTCCTATTCTTTAGCCATTATTATTTAACTACATAAAATATGGTATAAGCGTTCATCTATTTTGTATGTGTGCACAGGGGGCCTGAACTTTTAAGAACATGGTGATGAGAAAGCATAGGGTGATTGGAACAGAAATATCAAGAACAGAAGTATGGCACAAATAGGAGTACTCTACTTAGCAGTTCCCGAGGGAGCTGGAAATAAAGAGAACTAACAAGTAGAGGTATTAAAATGTGAGCAAGTTCTTAAGGAGCTGTGATGAAATATCCTATAAAATACCTCAGCAGTTAAAAGGAAGCAATGATTGGTCTCTGCACAGGGACCAAAGTTCATATGTTCTGAATCACGTTGATATAGATCCCTTCCAATATTACATTTGCTGATCAGATGTCACACCAAGGTTCTCATTTGGGAGAAAAAGCAGGTTTTCTCCCTTATTTTTATTTTTGATAAGCAGGGCAGGCTGGATTCGCCATCATTTCAGAGAAGCCTGAGTGTATTTCTGAAAGAAGCGCTCCGGTTCAAGCACAAAGCATCCAGCCTGATGAAAGGGTTGCTGAGTGACATCCTTTGGCCCGGGCTATGCAGGAGGCAGGACTCGATGATCATGATATAACCTCATCTGGCTTTTACCATCTGTGAAGCTGCGAAGCGTAGCCTGAAAGAACCAGAGTTTCTGAACATTCGTAAGGTCTAATTGTATCTGTATCCAACCTAGCATGACAGCTGCACGTGCTAGAAGAATAGCTGAATCTAAAATAAAATGCGTTTCTTGTGACACTCTCCCAAAGGCCATTATTTGAAGGGCAGTCCCACTGCAAATACATCAGAGCTAGTGGCTTGGTTTCAGCATCAGTATGTACCAGCCTGGTTTATGCCTGGTTTATATAAACAGAGAGAGGCCAGTAGCTCCTAAGGTGGCTCTTCCATCGAATCAACCACAATCACAGTCAGCCAAATACTGATTTAACATTAGAGATGATGTCATTCCACTGGGATGCAGTTAAAACGAGTCCCAGCTCACTTTCCCTAGAGGAATGCAATTTATCAGGGCTTACAGCTGTTGCATTCACAGGATAAGATTATAAAATAATCCTTTCAGAAGCATTAGGAGATACAGTGGTTCCAGGGTGGCCAGAGCAATAGAGTCGCGCTGATGTCCCAGGAAACGCTCTAACTGTGAACATGATTTGGGGAAATGAGTATGTGTCCTGCAGGACCTCTACAGATTTCAATGCGCCTGCTTGAAAGGCTTGGCTTCTCCAAGCCTTGGGAACTGGGAAGGGAGTCCACTGCATGACCAAGCATTTTCATGAGAATCAGTAGTAAAATGAGCAGAGGAAAAATTTAATGGAAACATAACATGAACTCAGTAGGACAGAATTACATCCCCACGATGCTCCTCTGTAAATATAACAGTTTCACGGAGTTGGTGCAAACCCTTACACCTACATAGTCTGTGAGCACATTGACGATTCCCAGCAGGTATGGATTTACCGCCTATTATTCATTCCTCCTTAGTAATAATATCAATTTAGCTGTTAGTTTTTGTTTTGACTCAGTGCTTAGGAATCAGCGGGGCGATAAAGCTATTTAAATGGAAATACTATTCAAATGCACAATCACCTGATTGGAACACGAACAGCTCCTGCTCCTGAACATTTCTCATATAATAGCTGCTTTTTCCCTCATTAAATGCAGAAATCTGATTAACATTTAGATCACACATGCTTTACTTACAGCAATTAGGACCAGATATTAGAGTTTTGTTAAACTATGTAGGATTTTTATGCTTTATCATGAAGGGAAGAACAAAGAAGCTCCATAACACTACATCTGGTCCTTTCTACCACTTCTGTTATACATGCACTGTCAAGGACAAACATTAACTTTAAAGAGAATTCTGCAGGGACAAACTTACTGAGAAAAAAATTGGACACTTGGATGAACTCAGCTTTGTAATGTAGTACAATGATTGGTAACACTATAATTCTGTATATTCGCTGGCAACACCAAATTAAACAGTCTAAGGGGTTACAACAACTACAGATTAGGAAATAGCTGCTAGAAAAACACGTATGTGGCCTGAAAATGAAAACCCTTTTTGTTCTGATTAAAAAATAATAGTAATCTGCAATTCATAAGGTTCAATTCAAGTTAGAAAGGATCAAACCTCAGTTGTTCTAAAAGCTTCAGAAATATAATTGAAGAGGTAATTTATGATGTCCACCACATTATTTTTCTCAAGCCACACTGTCACATACTTCACAAGTTGTCATGCTGTTCAGCGAATGCTAAGCATACAGCTCAGCCCTTTAAAATAAGAAGTACAACCAGAACTAAACAGCAAAACAAAACAAATGAAACCATATCGTAAGAATCCCCAAGTCTATTAACATTTCCTGCAACAGTCTGCTCTGACTGGTCTCAAAAGAGTTTCAAATAATTTTAATGAAGCATTTTCCAAAATTAATTCCACCCTAGCGAGTAGGATGGAAATGTGTTTCCCAGACAGACGGCAGGTCCCGGCACTGCTGGTTCCCCCCGGCCTAGGTGCAGCCCGTGGTTTCGGTGCCTTGCCCCATCAGGGGCTCAGCAGAGCAGACGCCCTTTCACAGAGCGCACCAC
The DNA here is from genome assembly GCF_000690835.1 of Fulmarus glacialis. NCBI lineage: Eukaryota > Metazoa > Chordata > Aves > Procellariiformes > Procellariidae > Fulmarus > Fulmarus glacialis. Next base: position 24,769 of record NW_009213686.1, read on the forward strand.
CCTCAACGCCCCTGCAAAACCAAGAGCTTTCAGAGAGGCAGCCACCCGCTTCCACGGGGGAAGGATGCGCAGACCTCACAGCCCCACCGATTCAGAGAGCAGACTACTATTTTTAGTGGCGATCGACTTCTCCAGGCGGTGATCTCTTGGGTTTCTCGGCGTCTCGCAGCCCAGAGACCCCAGCCAGGTGGCTACAAGCACCCGTGCAGAGCAGCTGCACGGCAGAGGTGCAGCGAGTCTGCCGCATCCCACGTCAGAGTCTTTGCCCGTTCAGCATAAAGCTCATCTGCACCATGCAGCAGATCTGACACCGGTCCCACACGCCAGACGTGCCACTCGCGATGACCAGGTGCACACGTGCAGTATACGTGATCCAAGACATGCAGGACCTCTAGCACGGACAACCCAGCACTGGATGGGCTTTGATGCGTGTGCCAACAGCAAAAGCAGAAAGTCAGTAATTACATTGCCAAAGGTCTCTAATGGTTTAGTTCCTTCAGAGCAGTTCCAGAAACACAGTTTGTGCCATGCGTGCTTCTTGCCGGTGTGCTGCACAAACCAGGCAGAAAGTTTCTCCAGTCTGCTTTTTTTTTTTGACGTGCCACCCTCACTCCCCACATCGTCTAGAAACACAAAATACTGTTTTTTCACATATTTATAAGGAAGTGAGCAGGCATGCATGTGTGGTGGAAAAGTTCTTCTCTCCACAACATACAAAACCAGGTTTAAAAAACAATGCAAATCCATTTTCTCTCTTTACAGGTCACCTTTAATCTTTTATACAAGCACTTAGGTCAAGGTTGAATCGACTTAAAAAAAGGACTCGGAGTCCTTTGAAAGGGACTGCGAGTACAATCTTGTGTTTGCATTTAATTAATCAGCTGAAGCTTTCAAATCTGTACTATTATCTTTTTAATAGACCGGCACCCCGAAGGCTTTTGCAGAGAGCATCGCAGCCCATGGGGCACGCTGATGCAAACCACTGCCAGTCGCAATTCCCAGATTTGTGGCAAGTCTACACAACATGAGACATGCGAACAAAAGAGCTCCAAATTTGGGAGACTAAATATTAATTGATGGTAAACAGAGTAAGATTTAGTGGCAGTGATTAGCTTCCCCAGTTGCTTTACGGGTAATGCTGTTGTTGGTTAATGAACTGTGTCTTTTTCTCTCCTTTTTTCTTTAAAAAATCCTGCAGATGCCCAGCGTGGAAGAGCTATTCCTCAAGACAGCTCCCCGATGAACAGCCTGGTGAATGTCTAACTTCCCACACAGTCTGTATTCCTCAGACACTAATTAGCGATATTTTGGGTGCTGTGAATGATGGAAGAGTCTCTTTTTTTTGTTGTTATTGTTGTTTTTTGGTTTTGTTCGAGAGACATTAATAATCTCAATCAGGCCTGCTCTTGCAATCGCTTTCCACACCACTAACCTGATGCCCACCTCGAGGGCCTGAAGGGTGGCCAGGAGGTGCCTCGCGGTGGCCTCCTGCCCAGGGGTGAGCCGCAGCTTCACTTTCTTAATAAGAACGTGAAGAAAACCAGGAAACATTCAGAAACACACAAGATACAACCTTGTTGATTCGCACACCAGCCCAAAGGTAGCAGCAGCTTCTGGCTCGCGTGAAAAGTGCCAGTGAGCCATTGTGCTTTCCACTATTACAGGTACAGATTTGAGGGGACCAGTAGCATTCCCATTAGCACCTCCTGTGGCACATGGGCATCTCACATGACCCAGCTGACACTGTGTAACAAGAGGAGATATTATCTTTTTTTTTTTTTTTTTTTTTTAAAATAACCAACCTCACTAGCTCTAGGAGAAACTATGGGGTGGGAAGACAGCAAATATTCCCTGTGTTACATTTGCAGTTTTGTAGGCAATAAAACCTGAAGGAACTGGAACATCTTGCCTGATCTGCACCGAATAGGACACAGGACTTGAAAACAGTCACTGATGGAGAGTGCCACATAGAATCATAGAATCATTAAGGTTGGAAAAGACCTCTAAGATCATCGAGTCCAACCGTCAATCCAACACCACCATGCCCACTAAACCATGTCCCTAAGCGCCTCATCAACACGTCTTTTAAATACTTCCAGGGATGGTGACTCCACCACTTCCGTGGGCAGCCTGTTCCAAGGCCTGACCACTCTTTCAGTAAAGAAGTTTTTCCTGATGTCCAGTCTAAACCTCCCTTGGCGCAACTTGAGGCCATTTCCTCTTGTCCTATCGCTAGTTGCTTGGCAAAGATTATCCTCCATATTTAAAATGTGTGTCTTGCTTCTAGTTCGCAAGAGGCTCATGTTTTCTTGGGACCATTGGCAGAAGTAAGCTTTATTGCCCATGGATAAGAGGACACCCTTAGGAATAGACCGGCCCTGGCAAAAGGGCAAAGGGTTTTTGCTTCCTCCTGCCTGTTCTGCCATTGATTTTGCCTCTGGGAGCTCCAGCAAGGCAGCGGTCACGGTTACTTTGCTGCTCCTGGCAATCCTTCGCCCGAGGCAATTGCTGGCCTTATGCTTACAGCCAGCTCTGACTCCACATCTGTCCCAGCTGCAGACAACATGCATCTTCCCACAGACTAAAGCAGGATAAAACGTTACCAATTTACATAGCAGAGGGGAAGGAGCAGGACAAGCGTTAGTTGAGTTAAATTAGTTCACCATCAGGCACTTTCCTAGCAAAGCATGTATGCTCTTTTGACGTCTTTACTTCAGAAAATGCCGCTTGTGCTTTGCTGCTGCCACATGAAGCATCCTCTGTGCTTTGACAGACTATTGTCAGCAGTCAGTCAAAATCACTCCTGCACCCAAGGCTTTGGGCAGCCCTGTGAGAGGGTTTTTCTCCCCACCCACCCAGTTTCAAGTCCCTTCCCCCCACCCCCAATAACCAATATTCCTAAGAGCGTCCTCTTATCCATGGGCAATAAAGCTATTTAACACAAGAAAAAGGCTAAAGGAGATTTTCTCCAGTCCTGCTATTCCCCATCCATCACTATGCTACAAATACCTGCAAAATGTTTTTCTGAGCCTGTTTCAATTTACATTGCCCAATAAAGGTCCCCTCCTTCCCCCCAAGAACTAATGAACGAGACTATTAGCAAATTATTAAACACGAGGGGGGTGAACTCAAAACAGCCTCTGAGAACTGATCTCCCAACTATTATTTATGAATCAAGATTTGAACTACTATCAAGCAGTTGGCTGAATTTGAGATCTGGCTCCCCTGAAACGCTGCAGCGCATCGGTGTGGAACTATGCGCCCATCTTCTCCGCTGCCATCCCCAGAAACCACGAGGAACTCAGGTTCTTCCAGAATAAGACCTTGCATACAACTGTGTGAAGTCAATAGGCACTTACAGTAATTTTCCGTAACAATAGCACACCACATGATAAACATAATCTCTTCCTCTGAACTGATTCTTTTTTGTTGCTACATCCAATTTATCATTTAGTCTTTCTGCAGAATGGATTCAAAACAAAAACGTGCATTTATGAGAAAGCTTTTAAGACAAACAGCATCAGCTAAAAGATGGAAAAATTCATGTTGGGGTTTTCTCACCCTGCTGCCCCCCTCTTCCATTTTGCCTGCCAGAAACCAAATGGTTTGACTATGGCCTTATTATCCTCAAAGAGAGAAAAAACAAAAGGCACCTTCCTTGCCTGAATGAAATCCAAACTTAAGGTCAATTATTAGCAAAGACAAATCCTTCTGTCATTTTCATGAGTTAGAAAAATCAAAGCAACTTTGATACCTGACTTGTCTCCATGGCCATCTAACTCCTAGGAGAGCCGTCAACTAGCCTGTCTGTGCTCTGTAGTGTCCCCCCCCCCCTCATTAGCACTGCAGGTTAAGAGCAGAACCCGCACTCCTTCAGTAGAAAAGCCTGGAGCCTTCACCACTTGCCCATCACATGAAAAAAAGGTGACTTCAATTCCCCGCTCT
>NW_009213686.1:28724-83095 GCF_000690835.1 Fulmarus glacialis
TCCCCAAGAGGCCTCCCGCCACCATCCCCCGCCTCGAGCACGGCAGCTCCTGCTGCGGCTCCTCCTGCTCTAGCTCTACCTCTTCCAGCCACGCTTTAGCGGGAAAAAAGAGTAAAACTGGCTCCACCTTTCAAGAAATAAATGTAAATATGGAGCTCAGGAGAGGGGTCAGGGCTGTGAATGCTGCAGGATGGGACAACAGAGAACCCGCCTCAGGGGGTGTTTCTGGATACAACATCATAATGTTCGTAAGGCATCAGCTCTCCCTATAGTAACACCTCAACAGCTAATTTTGGGCCCTAAATTCCTCTCCAACTTCTAAGCGCAAACATTAAAGAGGAGGAGTTCTTTTTAGCTTTGACTCCACAGAGCATCCTTGTTCGCTCTTTTTCTCCTTTAAAAGCAAAAGCTTTCAACAAAACATAGCTTCCAGGAATCACCGCATTAGAGCGAGGTCAGAGGTCTCACTTTCAAAGCATGCCTTTTACATTGGAAACACTGGGAAGTATGCTCTGTTCCAGCAAGGAGGGAAAAGAAGGTTTGCTGGAGGACCGCTCATGCTAGATTTGTTTTCCCCAACAAAGCCTCTCGCAGAGCTCAGGCAATATATTCATACCCCCACAAATCCATAAATGTTGACAAAGATATTATTTGGGATCACCGGACTTTGTTCCTTCATCTGAGATCAGATTCCCTTCTGCTTCTGAACAAAACAGCCCCTTCAGCTACCATCAGGACAGAAACCTGTCTGATAGTTCACGCAGACTGCGTTGTCCACAGCAGAGCTGCCACAGAAATTATTCCATGCAGAAGAAAGAGAAGGAGCAATCCGCCACCACGCAGAACTCGGGATCCCAGGCACGCGCTCGCTCTCGTTGGCAGAGTTTCACCTGCTAATGAGGAAGCGGCATATGTGTAACCTGCCTTAAGGACATACAGACGCAGACTACAGACTCATTAAGGGATGCCGTAACTGGAACTTCCCATTGCTGTAGGAAGAGGAAAAAAAATGAAGTCTGTGTATTGCACTGCACAGAGCCCTGGACAACAACGATGACTGGAAAACCATATAGACCCTCATGGACACAGTGCTATCAATCTCTAACGTTCAGTAGTTGCATGCTTTACTATAATGATCCACATTTGAGAAATGGCTCACTGTTTATTCAACAGATCTCTAAAACTTTACTGACACTCCAAAAAATCAGTCACTTCCTCTTGCGCTGAAGATGAACACATGTATAATCACTTGCCAAGGGGAAAAAATAAAAATAATTAAAAAAATAAGTCAAACGTAAAATAATTCTCTCAACACATCAGCCCTTCACGTAGCAAGGAAAGAGACCCTGCTGTGCTACCCTCTCCTCCAGGTGACAACAAGCGACGCAAGCTGCGTTCATATTGTCCAGACTTGCAGCCAAATGAAAAACGGGAGGAGGCACGGCTTGTCTTTGGGTGGAAGAGCAGTAACGAAGACTTGCTAGTACGGTGCTTTTATGGGAAGTTCTGTGCTTTCCCTTGGGAAAGGCCTAGTTATTTGATTGGCAAAAAAATATTTAAGGGTTGCTACCCAAAATAATTTCTTCTGCTACTGTACCGTATGTTTGTAGCTCTAACCAGGCTAAAAAAAAAAAATTACATCCTCATTACTGTAAGTATAGCCAGTCGCAACCAAAATATTAAGCTGTCAGACAGAATTCCCACTGCAGCCACTGCCTCGAAAGCCCCCATCAGAGACGGTGCATCTCATCCCAGGCTGTGTGAGGCAGCTCCAGGACTGCATTTTGCCCAAGTGAATTATAGTGCACTGAAACAGGTCATACCTGAGTGTCAGATTCACATTTTCACAGGAAATTTGATTTAGGTTTAGCGGTACATATATTCCTTTTGTTTTAGTTTCCCACCAGGAGAGCTGATTAAATGCGCAGAAAACAGGACAGCTCCTGAGAGTCAGTTCTTCAGTGCAGGGAAAATCCCTGCAGCTGCTCCTTGCTGTATGGCCAGTGGGTGCAAACGCATCCTGCGTGCCCTGAACCCGGCTGCCGAAAATGCAGGCACCAGAAAGGACTGTAGGATTGCATTCAATCACTGGAAAAGAAAACAAAGCCTCTGCCCACTGCCTTTATTCTGTACCAAAAAACTGCAGTCATGACTGCACTGAAAGGAGAGAGTGCAATTATTTACACATTTTATTAACATTTACTGGTTTGCTTTTTAAACTTCAGCACATTAATGAAAACTGCAGTCGGTAGCTCCAGACTCTGAATCACAGCTGACTTGCAGAATGGCTGAAGAGTTGAGTCAACCCTGACAGACCTGGATACTTCAGCTTTTTTTCTTTCTTAGCTTTTCATGGGCTAATTCAAGAGCAAAAGCTTTATTTTCATGCCCGTTTCTGCCAGGTGCTGCAGTAACAGAGAACAAAGTCCCTGCTCCTAACAGAGTCCTTGCTCTCTCCTTGCAGCTTCAGGAGAGACATAAGAAACAATGAGGTAAAATTCCACAATAGGCACTAGCACAAAGGACAACCAATATTTATTGAGGTTTTGTAAGCACAAAGGTTAGTTTTCAGAAGAGAAATAAAAGATTCTTTTGCAGATGCATATGGTAATCTCCTCCCCATGAGTAACAGCTCATATGAGGTGGCATAAAATATTTACTTGAAAATTGGTACTGGCATTATGTTTGAGTCCGAAGAGTATTCATCACAGTAGGTTGCAAATCCATGACTAGGCCTCCTAGATCCTAAAGTAAACAGTGGTGCTACAGGATGATTTCCATCATCGAGGTGATATTTTTCCCTGAAGAGCACCACACGTGTAGATACATGTCACTTCCCCCCCCCCTCCCCAGACAGGGTTGGGTTTGGGTGTTGGGTTTGTTTGGTTTGGGTTTTTTTTCTCTCTCCTTTTTTTTTTTTTTCCTTAAGAAAGCAGCCAGAAACGGTGATGTTATCTTTGGATAGAGAAACACAAAGAACTTACATTCTATTTCCAGCTGGATAATCTTCCAGGACATCAATACCCACTAAAACGTTTAGAACAATTTATATACTCTCTATACTCTCTAAAAAGGAAACAGCCTTTAAAAGCTGAGTTACACACTATAATTACTCTAATTCTCTGCATCTGGCATTCAAAAGAACCCAAATTAAACAGCACAGAGCACCTCAAGTGCATCCATGGAGCAATGAAGGTGGAATTAACTCCAAATTAAATGGGACGTCTTCAGAGACTATCGAACCACTATTCAAAGTGCATAGATTAAAATCTTTTCACATTATTGCACAGATTATTCCTCTTAGGGCAAGGTAAGTATTTTGAGACTTTGCTTCAACACTTCCTAACCCTTCTTGGGCTAGAGAAATGCTTGAATTGGAAATCCTGGAGCTAAACAACATAAATATTGAAGTAGTTCTAGGCGGGATCAGTTCCAAACTCTGCAGCTTGGAATTAATCATTGATCTTCTGGTAAATCAAGACCTTTCTCCCTTGCTGTTACAGCAGAGGCAAACGCAACCAGTAAAGCACGCACAGCCACTACTGCTCTAACCCACTGAACATCTACATTGCGGTGAGATTAGGAGCTGTTGTTAAATTCAAAGTACATGACTAAGGGAAGCTACAGAGCAAATTCTTCTGGAGTTATTTTAGATGTGCTACATCACTTGTAAAAAGGATTTATGAAGGAGCTGCTGTGCTCTTCACCCTCAATGCAATACAGCCGGCAACCCAAATGTCCCCTGACTAGCAGATTTAGACTTGAAAGCAGCATGTCCAACATGGGTCACCTCAGACTCACGCACTGTCTCTGCTCAATTGATCTGTGTGGATGCAGCAGCCTTTTCCCACCAACCCAGTGTCAGACGTCCAAAAATGTGGAGGATTGCTGCCTATAGAAGTCAGGTTTGCAGGTCTAATAATTTAGTCCATGTGCTTAAAATTGAACGGGGCTGATTTTAGTTTAAAGGTGTAAACCCTGCTCATTGTGCAACTATATTATAATACGTAGAAAAGCAGAACTGCATATAAGGAAGCAGAAGGACAGCCTCTTTGAAGGATGCACCCAAGAGCAACCTACGTCTTCGAGCTGGCAAGACAGACAGGCAGGAGGCAGAGAAGATTTCAGCTGCTTCCCATCACTGATCGACAAAAGCAATTGGGTTTTCAGGGTCTGAGGCACATGGCAAGTAAGCCACAAGCCACACAGATGTCTAGCAAAGGTCAAGCCACCTACCACCCTCACGGCGTGCCCAGGACTCTGCCTCCTTGTCGTCCGTCAGAAGAGAACAGAGGTGAGAAGGCTGAGGAAGGGAATTCACTCTGCTCTAGCTTAGAGGTGTGCCATGATTTGCAGCTGCTTCACCAGAAAGAAAAGAAGAAAGAAGATATCACTGAGAAGACCGGCAAAAAAAAGTCACACTTTTGCACCTGGGAACAGACTGCAAGTCAAGTGAATTGTACTTATGCCACAGAGCAGCCCGGTCACAGCAACCTGCAGCACATCCTAGTTCATCAGATTTGCAAATGTTATTGATTTATCCACATGGCTTTTTATAAACAGTCATCCTACTACCCGCACAGAAATAGCAACAGCTAATAGATTCTCAGAGGATAAATAGCTGAAAGAAACTATCTTTACATTTAGCAAGTACGGAAATCTCATTCTAGAAGTCTTGAGTGTAATTACAGCATTTTTTTCTTGATACCATCTCCCTTTGCAAGACTATGGCAATTGTGTGCATGTAACCAGAAGCCATTACAACAAATTGGTTAATTTTAATGAAGGCGCTCAATACAATGTCTAACAATACAGTGTATGTAAATGTGAGGACAGTGCGTATAAATGGTTCAGGAGTTCAGAAGAAAAGTGTGGCTACCCTCTGCCGTATGTTGTCTGGGCCTATAGCCAAGAAAGACACAAATAAAGCTATATACATATGACTGCAGAGGTAGTCCCCGGTCCTTTGTTTGGTGTCAGATTATTTCATCCGATCTAAATGTCATTCTGCTACACGTGCTTTAATATATTGTTTGCTGTAATGCACTGATGATAACATTTGTGATGAAGGCAACATCATCCAACTACCTTTCTCATCTGTTCTTTTTCCATCTTGTCAGTGTACAGCCATGGAGGTTATTTTGCTGCATCTTTTTATATTTCATGCTTTTTCTGTCCATAGGCTTATCTTACTTTGCCATAAATTGTGCAGCCTGCTTATCTGTCTATGCTCTTAATCTATGTGATGTATTCGGAAGTATTATAGGTTGCTTACCTTCTCTGCTCTAACTCTTTGTTTCCCAGTTCTGTAGCGTTGTATATTTTTTTCTTATCCTGCTGCAAATTCCCATTTCCAGGTTATTAAAATATGAAGCATTTACAACTCCTTCTGTTGTTTCTATGCCAATAACTCAAAATTGCTTCAAGTCTTCCAAGTGAAATCCTAGTCTCTGAAGTAGAGACTAAAGACACCTTCCTCAGCTACCAGAGGAAGACGAGCCTTTGGACACTACGAGGTCTAAAGAGCGCTTTATCAAACTCCTACTATATTTTGACTCTCTCTTTTAGCTACTGACATTGGTTCCTAAAAAGAATTAATTAGATACTGCATGTGATTATGTAATTTTGCGTGTAATCTAATTATCCTGATTTAAGAGTTTTCCACATGATACCTTATTTAGGCTCTTACAGAATTTCTTTGACTCTCCCATTCCAGAGTCAGACTTAAAAGCAGATTTTTCTAGATCCTGTTTATGTATGTATTCTATGTATTCTCTAAGGGTCTTATTTATCAATGCCTTCCCACACCTAAAACAACAGAATTCTACAGTTTTCTCAATCCTAAGTCTTTTATTTTAATTCTGTTTCTTAAAGTTTTCCAATATAGATTTCAATGCTTAAGCACTATAATTTCTAGTGTGATTTTGCCCCCCCGCCCTTCCTGCTTTCTTTTAAAAGCTCAGAAATTTACATTAATTTCTTATGGCATTTATCTCTCATTTCCCTGGCAACAAGGAGACAAAGAATTATTATTTTTTATTTAGGCACAAAGTAATCAAACCAGTCCTATTCAGCAAAGCTTACATGCACATGCCTGTGTTGCATCAACGTACTTAAACAGCATTTCACGCTGGCCTTAGTAAATAACCTTTACAAGTTCTTGAAGCCCTGACATTTTACATTCAAGGATTTGACAAATGCCTTACTATTTACATCTATCTTTTATGTACCTTCCCTTCAGTCTCCACATCTGCTTTCCACACCATATTTACTCCTTCTCTTTGCTTCATAATCTTCCTTATCACTGTGTTTTATTCTCAATACATGCTTTATCTATACTTTGATTATTCTTATTCTCCCCTCTTCATTTGTATAGAGGGTATTTAAAATGGCTCTAAGCTACCTGATTGAATTGATTCAAAACAGTTCAACATATGATGCTTTATGTCCAGCAGCTGTTAGCTTCTCTGTTATATTCATCACATGTCACTGCTGTTCATCTACTCTTTACTATGTTCTTCCAAGCTTTGGTCTATGGAATTTACGCATCCTTATTTCTCTTCCTTTTGGCTGTACCTTATATTCATCCATCCAAAGCATTTTCAGACACTCATCACCGCACATCTAAATGCCAACCGATTAAATTACAGCCAGTATTCTTTGGATACCCTCTCACCTGTTCATCCAATTGTGTCTAGGCACTACCGAAAATGAAAGGTCAGATGCTGCCCCTAATCTGTTTGCACAACTCCCCGTGGAGCCCAGGGTGACTCGTTCCTACACAAGGTCTTCTGTAACGAGAGTGTTTTACAGCAGATGAAGCGAGCCAGACAAAGAACCGAATCAGGCCCCGCGCTCCCCACAGCACAAGGCTGCGTATGCACTGAAGGACACTCGCGGCCCATCATGTGCACCGACAGTCCCCAGTCCCCCAACCATTTCCACGTGGGGAGCCCCGGACCTACGCCGGACCCGCCGATGCCAAGCACGAGACGCAGGGCGTGTTACAGTAACACACCGCCACCACATAGAGGACAGGGAGCCTGCCGGCGCGGGGGCACCTGCACGCGCAAAACCTGGTGCGGAGGGAGGGTGGAAGTTGCAGGGGGTGAAAACCGGACAAACTTGTGATGGAAATGGAAGGTAAGGGAGGATAAAGGGTCCAAACGCGCATCTCAGCATGCCGAATGCTAGTTATAGCTCACCAGCTAGAAAGAAAGATGGCACAACAGCATTCGTCCATGCACATTTGAGGACTGACACTATTCCCTCCACAAAGGGCTTGCATCAGTTTGACTTTACGTTGAGCTCCACCCCCTACAAAAACCCACATGAGCTCCAGTCTGGGAGAGTACAGCTCCCCAGCTTGCTGTTCTCTCTGCGAGAGCAAGATCCTGCAAGCTCAGGGCATCACCGTGTCAGCGTTGGCGCAGCTGGCAACGTGCAAACCAAGCCCCCACCAGCAGCTTCATTTTAAAAGATGCATTTAACCAACTCTGGGGGCCACTGGCCTGTAAATGCCACAAGGCTGATCAGCAGCCACCTGTAACACCTTTGGCACATAAATAGGAACATATTTTTAAAAACAGAGCTCTTACAGAGGAGGGTAAAAATCATCAGCATCATTTTCCAGTTAACAGTAGCAGTGCCACCTGGGCCACAACCCCGTAACACAACAGTGTTAATGTACTTGCTATCTCAATAGATGCTGCCACAGCCCGTCCACATGGTCCTGGGCACATAAATTACCTAATCAGGCTTTAGAGGAGGTTTTTCATCACCATCTACCCACACAAAACACATTCACTGGAAGATAGTCCTGCAAGGAAGCAGCCAGAGGAGCATCTCTGCTGCTGGATCCAGCCCAGCTAATATGGGTTATACTCACCAGCCACCCAAGCTAAATTCACGGATGTTTGTACATCTAAGGATCTTGAAAATAGGGTATTAAGTGGCCTACAACATTTTATTGAAACAGTGACTAATTTTCCAACTCGTAAAGCCCAGTGGGTCTTAGTAGCCCATGCAGACAGGCCTGTCAAAATGTTTTCATACTGCCTGAAAAAAATGTAATTGCCAATTGCTTTTTCTGGGGTTGAAATTCAGTATTAAAACCACGTATTACCCAAATACAGTTTCCAAAGGAACTGGGGATTCTAATAGTCTAATGACTGTCTCCTAGAGTTCATTTTTCACTTTTCAATAATTGGTTTTTCAGTTGCATTTGCATAGAGTACATGTAAAATTCCATAGCCCATTAAGTTAATCACAACATGAAGCTAATAAGCATGGACATGCAAAGACATACCTAAGCCCAGATCAATTTTTGAAGCGGTGATTTGAAGTTGCAGCAGAATAACTGCTCTTCGAGCCTGCCAATTTGAAGGTAAGAATGTGTTTTTAAAGAATTGAAATTTTACACTGCTGAGAATAGCCTGTAGTTATTCAATATACTCATCTTCTAAAGAAAAACGAAGAAAAAAATTAACAAAAAGAAAACCCAACACACTTTGAGATGAGGATTTTAGTGATAGTTCAAGCAATTTAACCAGCAGTTTCCCTTCTGTGTTTGCTTTTCCGCTCTCCATCCTCCACCCAACAGCACCTCTCCTGCAACGGGCTGAGCGCGTTAAGGAATGATGCTCTACAGCATCCAGCTCTGCACGGCCTCGCACAAGTACCACTCTTAAAGTGCTCTTAACCACCACATTTCCAATTACACCTCCACCCAACATAACTCTGAGGAACGCCTATACGTCAGCAGGCTCCTTCAGTTCTCAAACTGGCTTGGATTCCCATTTTTCCAGCCGCTATAGCCTCTGAGTGGCCGCACACACGTGTTGTCACTCTTCACGCTTCACCTCAGCCGGCTCCAAAAACTGCCTACTGATCACAGACAGGTTGTCCAGCCCTGCCCAGGAGACCGGAGCCATCTCCTAACCCAGCACAGAAGGTACGCACCTCTCCTGCCCTCAGAAAACGGGAGATTTCCACAGGAAAGTTTCCACTTTGCAGAACTGTGCCGCCGGCTTCCCATCTGCCTGCCTGGAAGGCTTCGCTCGAGCCTGTTCTTCAAAAACAAGGTTTTTGTTCTGGAAAGCCATGCCTGGGAAAAAACTGCCTTTTCCTTCTCTCTCTTTTTTTTGCACAACCCCCCTCCCTTTTTTTTTTAAATAGTGTTTCACCCTGATGCAGAATAGGAAATTTTTTTTAAAAACACGCCCTTTCTCTCGTGTGAAAAAGGGATTTCCATTTTCTGGCAAGGTCTATACGCAAGGACTCAAACAGAATAGATGATGTCAGAGCTTAAGAGCTTTTGGGATGATAGTTTTGTGGCAGCAGAGCTGCTCTCTTTTGAGGCTTAAGGATTTGAACGAAATTATGGGAACGTAGCCAGAGGCGGTTTGTTCAGTGTTGGCTTTAGAATGGTGGGGGCTTGGCAAAAGAAGAGAAATCATTGCTTTTCTCAGCAATGATATTAAATACATTTGAATGCATTTTCTTGTTTTGCTATTGATTTGCCGAACGCTACGTTATTTAAAACGTATAACATAAACAAAGAATCGAGGTGTTGTTTGGTAGAAGGTGCGTTTCCTCTGACAGGAGAAGCACCAAACCATTGTCTCAAGTGCGCTGGCTTTTCCTAGGAGGTTCAACAGGATTTGGCACAGGTTTCCTTTTAATGCCACGTCTACTCTTTATTGCTCTGCCGTTATTCAGATATGAAGCCTTAATTTTGTTGTTGTTGTTTTTGTTAATCATGACATCATAGGTGGAAACAGGGCAAAGCAAGCAGTCCCAGAGGGAAATAAAAATCAATCCAAGCTGCTCATTAAAAGGTAAACCGTCAATAATCTTTGTCAGGCCTTTTTATCTTGGGTTTTAGCACAGTGTGATCCCTAAGGCAGCATGTGGTATTGAGATTTAAAATGGCTCCTACTTTTCACATCTCCATCAGGAAGATTAACTCCTTCAACACAGGCTGAAATTACCCCGATTCTAATCAGCACATAAAAATGGTACAGGATTAAAGGGATCATTTTGTAACAGCTTTTCTGTATCTGGGCTGACAGAGGAGGAAAAGATCAGCTTCTGAACTTGATTGAAACGGTGCAAGTCGGAAATATCTCCATAGATAGAGCCTCCACAATGAAAACTCAGATTAAAATCTGGCCATTTCATACTTCAAGCATTTATATAAAAAAAGATTTAACTGAACATGTGTGGTTTTTTCTTAACATTTCAATTTTTTTTTACACAAGCAACTGGCTACCTAATATAGGCAAACACCATAAAAGTTTATTTGGAAAGCTAATTTATCTAAATACTTGATACCAAGACTAAAGATTTTTCCTATCAATTTTATGGGAACAGAGCCTCTCTAATATAACTTTATTCTTTGAAATTAGGGTGAACACCTATCATATCATTAAGATAGGGCTAATTACAGAAGGGATCACAGCTTGTTTCAGTAGGAGTTGTGTTGTTCTGTCCATGTACCACGTATTATAAAAAATTAGCTTCCCAAAGAAACATTTATTTTGTTCTTCACCACAACGCTTTAAGCAGACTGCCGGCTATCTTTGCCTACATCTCCTCCTCCATGGATTTACTGCACTGGAGAAAGCACTGTTCAAAATCACATCAATTTTTGTTTTCCTCTTATACGTAAAGCCTTACCTTGAGAGTTTAAGGGGTAGGTTATGGAAAGCTGTGGCTAATGCATACGCAGATCATGTCTAACCGTTACCTCATGCTACAAGTAGGGATTTCTGTATTAAAAAAAACAGAGCAACAACTAAATCTGGATTCTACCCCCTCAGGCCTTCTTGGAAGAAGGATCATGGTGCACAGGAAGCAAACACCTATATTACACAGAATAACTTGTCTGAACGGTCAAAATATTAGTTCAATAGATCCAATTATATCCCTGCAAATCGGTTTCCTAGTGAGATGGCTCCAAGACGTTGGCCATTTATGATGAAGCTATCTGAGATCACTGGAAAGGGTTCCCTCGCTCTGCCAAGACCCCACTAACGTGGTACGGCAGCACACCACGACAGCAGCAGAGCCACCTTCGCGGCTCCTGAAGGTACTGTAAGCCATGAGAGCACGCTCATGTTTTCCATGCAAGTACAGAAGAAGTGATCAAAAACCCCCCCACAAAGCCATCTCCCCTTTCACAAGCTCCCCACAGAGGGAAAGTGGGCCTGTTCAATACAGATGTGTTATTCAAGCTGGATAATAATACTGAATTTTCTAGAAACCCTGGGATCTTTAACAGGGAGAACAGCAGAGGGAAAGTAAAACAAAAACATTTAATTCTCAATTATTAAATACTTCAAAAAATACAAGAAGCCAACGCTTATGCTTTATCATCATCCTACAGCCAGGTTTTCTTTACGTGATGCTTGAACTCCAGCAGCGAGGTAGGATTAAAAATAAAACCCATCATGAGCGCACAAGCTTGGGATAGAAAAACCTAGTTTTGCAATGAGGGTTTAAAGTGATCACACTAAGAAGACAGTAAAACAGCAAAGGAACGCAGCTTATGAAAAGCCTTACAAAAATAGTTGTATGTTTATCAGAGGCCTCCCCCATTCGGAAAAAGCGGAACCAAACAAAACAGCAATATCCATCTACACTGAGGTATGCACTTAAGCTTAATCAACACTTTTTATTTTAGCTCATCAGTTTGAATAGAGACCTAAAAGTGTGCTGAATTATTTAGCTTGTTAGTGTGAGATAACATATTAGGATAATAATCTGCTGTATTTACAATACTGAATAGGTCCTGATTTTCCTCCCTGCTTATCTTAGGATGTGAACAGTGAAAAAGAAATGCAAAGTTTGATAACGTTTTGTTTGGGACTGGAAAGGCCTAATTTAGAAATATCAGCAACCCAGTCGGTCTAGATGCTAGGTCCAGAGGGACGTAGGGCACGGCAAGATCCCGGCAGGCAGCGTCCGGCGGGTGCCCCAGCCTGGCGCTGGGCACCCACCGCTGCCCTGGTGTACAAAGAGGGAGAGGGGCTTAGAAACAAGACTCCCCACAGCAGCATGGTGCCAAGCTAGGCAAGGGAAAGACCTCGAAACCCCACTTCTCTTCTGAGCCCCAAAAACCTGTATTAAAATCAAATGGTGACGGGAAAGTGGATTTCACTGGGGTACCTAAACACGCAGGTACTGAAAGTGTCTTTTGATGCAGGCAAGTGGCTCGATCCTTTCTTTTCAAACTGGTAGGAAAGGATGGGTTGGGAAGAGGAAGATGACAGCCTTTCTGCAAGAGAGACTGCTTTTCTGTCCTGAAATGAGAAGGCTCACCCTTTTGCAACACATCCTTTTGTAAAGGCAGTGCTCTGTCACACGAGCTACACTGCCACAAGTTACTTGGCAAAAAGGACAAAGGTGGTTCTCAACTTTCACCTAAGAAGTGACCTTTAAACCACGAAACCACTTGAAGCAAAAGTTAATTTTTGCCTCATGCTGTGTATTTATCTGAAAACATTTAGTAGGAATCAACCACAGGCTGATCAAACACGCAAACACAATCAGCCAGAAAAGGCTACCAGAGGCGCGATCCTGGACCAGCTCCAGATGCATTATGAGAAAAGCAATCAAAGAGATCACGTAAAAATCACGTGAATAAGCCAGCTACCAGAAAATACATATGTTGTTGCTCAGTTGGCATCTGGGCATTGCAGCTGCCCAGACAGCAGGAGCGCCTGGGACCTCCGGAACAACAGACAAGATGCCAAAAAGAGTTTCCAAACTATAACCATGTTTTCCCTCCTGATCTGCAAGTAGCAAAGCCTGAGCCCCACCGCTCAGCCGCCCCTCTGCACCCACAGGGCCAGACAGTCCGAGTGGGAAACTGGTTTGTTTCCAGCTTGAAAGGCACAACACAGATTTACTGTTATTAACCCCAGATTGAACTGTGTGCCTGCTCCTCACCCAGGCTCACCACCTGATCCTCCTACCAAAAATAGGTATCTAGCTCCAAAGAACAGAAAGGAGAAAGAAGAGAAACCTCAGGTTGTGTTTCCATTGATGTACATGCATCCAGGAAGAAAGACTGCGGAAGAGACAAGAGTGCTTGGACAAAGTTAAATTATATGGGTTCAGCTCAGCAGAATGGAAGTTAACTAGCAGGAAAAAAACAATCCCCATGAAGCTCACATGGAAGTTGCATTGCCTTTCCCAACTCCCCTTCTACAGGCACTTTTTGAGCCTCTCCATCCTCGAGGTACAGTTACCCGGCTCCACAGCCAGGCAGCCTGCGATCAGTTCTCCGCGCAGGCACAAACTCATCGCAGGCTAACCAACACACCCTGCGTTATCAACCACCCGAAGCCGCCGTAGACTCACCACCGCAACTTCATGTGCAGTATTGAGATGAGCCATGTAAAGGACCTACGCATACAAGTGCCACACGAAGGATAAAATGGCGAGTTGTTCTGGCACACGTTGATCTGCATCACATTTTGGGGTATTAAACATCATATTCAGGCAGAGCCGATCCAGATCCTCACCTAAGATTAGCTGATATAAATAAATACATCCTGCCAGGCAATTGAAATCAAACTCTTTTTGCTACCAGTGACTTACATCAACGGAATCCCAGCCCCGGGTACCAGGGTGTTTATGAAAGAGATCTTGGAGGAAATATGAAGATACAAAATCGGTGTGCTACACTCATTTGCTATAGGCTATGAAAAACTAAAATTGTATGAAAACTGATTCCCAGAACACTTGACACAGTTCAGAAGTACAAGGAAGAATTAGACAGTTCCCTTAGTGATGGCAGGCACTGAATACATTTGATAAAACAGAAGTGCGGTACAGTGTGAAGTGGGAAATTGTAATCTCAGACAGACAGACAATTCCACTGTTGCTAGCTACTGACGCTGTGGAATTCACTTGTTAATAAGATAGCAATTTTTCTTGTAATGCAGACCCCTGAAAGTGTTAGCATTTCAAGCAAACAGCTAATAAAGGCAGAGATTTATATCCGTTAATTTAACCCGCAATCTCTCTCTCTCTGTGCTATTGTTATGAAATGCAACAATACGAGTGAGCAAATGAGTATCTTCACTTCGGCATTTCAGATGAATGTTACGTTGAAAAATGTGCATCTTTGCCTGTGAGATTTCTGGAACACTTGAAGTACTCCCAGCAAGTTATTCCATAAACTATCTACCAGACCATATGTTTGCTGCCTACAAGTCTGGGCAGGAAATGTCCAGTAGGAGCCACATCTGAAAGGAAGAAGCAGCAGCCAACAGCGCTCCCATAACTAATCTGCATTTGCAAATGCCACATTGGAGTTGGCAAGTCAAGCATTTCAAGTGCAAATAGCTGCAAAGACATTTGTATGTAGCACTAAAACTGATGGGTAGACAATAGTTTGTTTCCGTTTAATTTTAGTGAATTTACCTAGGTGCTGGTAGAACAAAGCCACTTTCCCAGGATTTTTTTTTTTATTTTAAAAAGATCATTCTTACATGTGAAAAGCCTGTTTCTCTTCTAAATGCTCATTTTGATGCATAGCTACTTACAATAATTGCAAGTAGCTCAAAAATCATAGCAATTATAAACACTTACCCTGCGAACAACTAACAACTACAAGCATACTTCTCTAGGCAATATGGTCCTAGAAGTTTAAAGCACACGCATTAAACATGGTTAGAAAGTTTATAAAAACATATGTACATGTTGTACATATAAGCGTACATACAATATGTTTCCTTTAGGAAGCAATTTGAGAATCCATTTATATACATTTCAAGAAGTCTTCATCTTTTATATATTTATAGACATTATACTGTGTATGATGTCTGTATTGTGTGCGTGCAATTAGTAGATCATACACAAGATGATATGTTTTCCAGCAGCAAATCGATATAAATAGTCTAAGGCTGGGATAAATCAACACAAAGATGAAATATTATGATCTGGGTTTGCATTTACAGGATATAATTCCCATCTGATGAAACAGAGTTTCGGAAATGCGTCTGTCACTTATCATTAACACTGACCAGACATAACCCCAAGATTATGCTAATATAAAACAACATTCAATTAGCATACAGAGCACTCTAATCAAAAGCCCACACAGTATTAGCAAAGTTTGAGATATTTTCCTCCCCCCCGTTCTGTGCTTCTACTTCGCAAAGAATGTTCCACTTCCATAAAATTTCCTTTTAAAAAACGAGTATCCTTTAGTTGTTCAGCAGTCAATAACGTATTCCCAGAGGAAACTGCCGGACCATATTGATGCAGCAAGTTTCTCTCTTCACCTACACATTCACCTTCATCCTACCCAACAGGATCATCAATCTAATTAATCTGCAGCAGTATTTTAAAATTGAAATGCATGCAGACTATGGGAGGTTTTTCTTTGTTGAACCAAAACATTTTCTTAATACCACTCGATTCCAAAGGCCTCCCTGACAGGTACAGAAAGGCCTCTTTTCTATCACCCCCCACAAGGTTTCCTACGTGGGAACCCCGGGATGGAGCAGACAGCCGAGGTTCAGGGCTCCTGCTCCAGGAGGGAGGCAGGAGCGACAGTGCAGGTGCTAAGCTCAAAGGCAAAAAAACAAACAAAAAAATCAAAACACCCCCCCCCCCGCCCCGATCCCAAATGAGGGGTTATCTCCAGAGGGATATTTTTACAAATTGTCACTTCCGAAACCACTTCATTTCCCAAAATAACCCACCTACTTCTTTTCCAGAGGACTCTGCTTCCCATGGCTAAAACCACTTCAGTTCCCAAAATAACCCACCTACTTTTCCAGAGGACTCTGCTTCCCATGGCTGTGGCTTACCCCAGGAAGGAATGCAAGTTTTTCAGCTCTTTGGGAAAAAAATTTAACTATTCAGCCAAGCTCTTGCCAGGGGGTCTTGAACTGGTCTTGAAACAACCCCAAAACCTCTGAAGCCAACTTGCAAGCACAGCCAGGCAAGTTTCACAAAGCTTCCGATGTAAAATTTTCCCCATTCTAACAACATACAGCTCGTATCAGTCTTGAAAATCACATCCAATGTATATGTGGATTAGTCGGTTGTGGTTTCACTCAAACATTGGTTTGTCCTGTTTTTTCACGGTGCAGATTTGAAGAGCGCAATCAGGACTAATACACAACGGATGTAAATGCTTGGGATTTTAAAGTTCACTAAACACAAGAGTAATTAAAAACTACTGTTTCCAGTACCTGATCTAAAAAGTAACCAAGCTGCAGCACAAAACTCGCCTTTTTATCTATGTTTCAAAGTAAACACTTGTGACTGATCCCTGTTTTATCCTCGCCTCCCACATTGCCATATGGCTACGGATGTTTCAAGCAGACATTATTCCAATAGCTTACCATCTTGTGCTGAAGAAGAAAAGCTACAGACAGTTTTGACAAAAACAGCAATTGCCTGAAAATGTTAAGTATCACAGTCTTGCGTCGTCTTAGACGTTTTTAGTCTGGTAACAAGGATCGGTGTTAGTGCCACACGTAGAGAGAACGTCTGCACCGACTTCACCATGTCCCCAACAGTTTGCACTAGCGGAGGCTCTAATCCCGTCTGATTTCATACGGAACAGACATTTCTAACGTGAATTCAGCACATGTCCAGCCTAATTAAAGGCAATATCCTCTCACTTCAGTACATTTCAGTATTTCCTTTCTTAAGTACCGCACAAAACGCAAGACTTGAATTCACACATTGACCGGGGTGAATCTCCTACCGTGCCATGACACAGCCCGGAGGGAAGAAAACCCTCCGGTTGTTCACCCGTGGTTCAGCCATCCCAGGAACCTGCCGACTGCCGAGGGGACTTTGACACAGAGCAACCGAGGTAGGTTTTGTGATCATTAAGTGATTCCCCTTGTGCACCAGTGAAAGATCAGGGGTTTTTTGATAAATGATACTATTGACTGGTCCTGGTAAACTTGCTTTTCTTTGGCAGAAGGAAATTCAACAGGGAGCATATTTTGGAGTGAACATGTAGCAGCTCTGAATTTAATGGGTTTCCCTGCCTTACACCCCAAGGCTGATCAGACCTTTCTGGCAACAAGGAGAAAACAGATTTTCTTCCTCCAAGGAAGCGGTAGACTGCTGCAAGCCATCACGTTACTGTGATTCAACTCCTTGTTGGCCAAGCCACATGAAGCAACCGTGCACATACCCTCGCAGCCGTGCCTCCCTGGTTAAGCCAAGCACTTTTATGAACCCCTTGAGCAAATACATTTCACTCTGTAGAACAGAGCTGGTCTGAAAGCCTTCATGAGGGCAACTGCACTCTACCAACAAGCATTAGCTTTTTAAATTGCAATAACCCTAACCCTTGCCAACACTGTCACTGCGAGCTCAGGACAACGGCAATCCGAGGAGAGTCCCAGGGTACAGATCTCCAGCCTCACATAGCAAAGACTGCGTTCACATTGGTTTTTTAAGGCTAGGTTGATTGGGGCAAGTGAAGAAAAGGCTGTGAGGTAGAAGGAAGAGAGAATATGAAGTTCGCCCTGTCTCATCTTTTGATGAGATTTTACTGTTTTCCCACCTGGCCACCTGTTTCATAAGCAGATGGAAAACCAACATTAGTTATTAGCAGAAGGCGGCCCTTCATCTCACAATGAAGTGGTTCTCATTGTATCCTTTAGAGGTGAAAGTACACACTAAGTCATGTGTCCATCCATCATTTTTAGAAGTGTCAAATAAAGCACTTAATTAGCTATGAAGCTTGCTAGTGAACACCAGGCCAGCTCTCTGCTACTCCACACCAGCTCAGACCACCTTCCACTTCTGGCCTATCCTGCTCTGACCTGAGAACACCGGTCCTTTCGCTATGAGGAGGCACACTCGGACTGGAGGCCCCACTTCCAACGCACATCAAAATCTGCCAAGAGCCAGCAATGTGATTTCTAGTCCTTTGGCAGGCTTTACTGAAGAGCTTCTCTAGCAACATCTGGCTGACAAGACAGGCATCTGGCAGGCACTGCCATGTTATTGATGAGGAATGCCTGGATTTTAAACACAATGCTTGATACTTGAAATATGCCATTATAACATTATATATAATATTATATAGCATACATATATACAACTTATTCTACATACACACACATGTGTATATGTATATAAACATGCATAAAAATAATAACAATAAAAATTAGCGCTTGCGTCTTTGAAGGGCGGAAGGCAAGGCAGACAAGGAAATCCAAGTGCACTAATGCAGGGCCAGTCCACCCTCAGTGTACAGGGATGGCGACTCAGGCAACCGGAGTAGATTCACTCTTTTCTGCCAGATTAGAATTGGAGTTATTGAACAAAAGAAGACAAAAGAATAAACGAGGGTCCTTATTGTTAAAGTACTACAGAAGAGACCCCAAATAATGCCTTCAAAATCAAACAAGAAGGAATTAAAACAAATCAAGATATAGCTGCTTTTGCACCAGAGGTATTTCCCTTGCTAATACCCAGGACTCAAAAATGTGTTTTGATCATGATAGGACCAGCCAGGCATTTGACTTCAAAGGATAATAAGCGAGAGCCTGCCCTCAGGTTAGATGCTCAGTAAAGTTAAATACAGTACTTAATCAGAAGTTAATGTCTGTGACTCCTCAAAAGGTCAGCCTTTTTGTGTGCAAGTTTTCCAAGTCAATGGCTTCAGAAAGAAAGACTGCATTCTTCTCACAATGGCTCTGGCATGACTTCCCATCTGAATTAAGAGTTGCTAATGTTTGTTGCATACGGTATGTCAATCCTGCTTAAGAATAAAAACAATTATAAGAAATTCCACTCCCCCACTTTCTCCCCTCATAGAAGATTTCACCTTCTTTAGAGAAGGTCTGGGTTTCCTGTAACGGTTGATCCAGGAAAAAGAACAAACAGGCTTCCTTTATTTTAGTCATTTAAGAGGTTTAAAGCTTTGTTGTTCCCTATTTTTCAGGTTTAAAGTGACATTCTTCCCTGTGATCTAGACTAGTGAGGTTCCTGAGACTAGTAGGACACTGCCCAGTCTGTAGGAGCCCTGAGTTCAGGTGGGTCTTCAGTGAGGAGGTACAAAAGGAAGCATCTCCGGCAGAGGAGATGGGCAGGCTTGAAAGCACACCAAGCGAGGAAGAAACCCAGGGAGCTCTCTTTCGCTGCTACCAGAACTAGAGAAACCTTCCCAACTATAGCTTGTTAAAATACCCTGCAGACAGGAAAGAAAAGCAGAATAATCACGATCATCTTGGGAAAAGGCTCCTGATCAGGTCAAACTACATTGGGTTTCAGGAGGGAGTGGAGTTTTCCAGTAAGCAGCTCCATCCTCCTTTCCCCTAGATGGGGGCAGAGCAACGCTATTTCAAGCTCTCAGGTTCAGTCTTAGTCACATCTGCTTCATTTCCTGTAGTATCAAGTGACATGACCTATGTTTCTCTGCTACTGCATTACAAAGATGGGAAGAAAAGCTGTCTCAAACACTGGGAAACTCCCATGGGAGTTAGAGGCAGATCTTCATAAATTGATGATATTAAATACGTAGGTCGCTAAGAAACTTGTCTTTAACGTAACTGTTACTCTTGGACTAGAAACCAGGAGAAACCAACTTTGCTGTATACCAGATATACTATCACTACTTATCTTTTTGACCTTGTAAAAGCTCAAAACATAACGCGTTTGTGCAATTTTGCAACAACAGCTGCTTAACAAAGCCAGAGGTCACAGGGATGCAAAAGGCAGAGCTACAGGTTGTAGGAACGTGATTTTGTTTAACAGAAGCACAGAATAAATTTGAGAATTCCTGTCCCTATCAGAAAGCTTTTCTAAATTTGAAAAAGTTCAAAAGTTCACATGAACTCTGTTTCCAGGAGCTATATTGTAGTGACAATTCTGATAATTTTTCTATTTGCGAATTTGGCTTTTTTTTAAAATCAGAAATATATAATTACATATTGTATAATTCTTTTCAGTACATTACCAGCCTAAAAAGAAATGGACAAAGATATTGAAGACTTACTCTTTTTTTTTTAAACTAAAGAAAAAAAAAAAATCCAGCCAGCAGCCAGCTAATAATCTTATAATCAGACAAGCTCTGCATTTTCCAGTTCTTTTTCTCAGTCACACACCAAGCACTTTTATATGGCACTTTTTGTACGATGAATTTTAATAAAACCAGCAAAAGAATTGGGAAAGAAGCTAATTTTTCTACATGCCTCTGGCAAACAGGAAGAATTCAAGAATAAGTTAAAAGATATCTTTCTACTACTGAAAATTCATTTTCCATAACAAGACACTATCATCTTCCTGAGGAGCCTGTAATTCCAAGATAAAGATGACAAGATGTTGTTTTATCATAACGACAAGTATCTGTATCCGTATTTATTTTGTGCTCAGACATCACCGTATTGTCATGGTACACTGAAAAGTAGGAAAACATTTAGCTATTTCAATAACAAGAGAATAAAGGATAAAGTACCAAAGGGAAATAGCATAGCACAATCATTTCCGAGTATCCCTAGGAAAATATTTGACCCACATAGACGGAATAGAGAATGGAGTTTGTTTCCGTGCAACTGCTTTTTCCATTTTCCAGTGGCCAGCCCATGCATTTTAATCACCGAGTACTACAGCTTTCTCCACCAGGCAGACACTTTGCTCCGGCTACATGAATAAAACCAGGGGAAGCCAGCAAGCGTGGGGCAGGGAAGACCCCAAAAACCAGGTGACTAGTTTGGATGTCCCAGGTGCCCAGATCTCACCCCACTTGGTGGGTTTAGCGCTACCTGACCACCGGTTCAACAGCACACGGGCAAACACGGGGCAGCATTTTTGGGTATAGCAACCGTGAGGCGAATATGGAATTTTGTCAAAAAACAGACAATAGTGGGTAACTCCTCTCAGTAAATGGCTTAATCACTTTTCCGATAAAATTCAGAGTGGCTGCCTTGGAAATGTCTTACTTGCCTGTTACACCATTATATATATGTCAGCTACCATTATGTTAGTGGCTTAACTTCCCCCTTGTTTATAAGCTGCACTGAGGTTATCTTTTCACCTTCTTGTTTAAATAAATTCCAAATGTGTCAGTATCAGTGCCTCTACCACAGATTAATAGAATCAGCCAAAAGGATAGCTGACATTTTTGTTGCCATAGAAACTGGTCATGATGTTACACAGCTTGTCTAGTTCCCATTTACCATATATCTAGCCAGCTTCTGAACACGGCCCCCTTTTGTTTCACGAGGAATTACATTAAAATATTAAAATATAATTCCATCTTAGTTCAGTCCCCATTCTGTAGCAAAGAGGATTATAGAATATTAAGATACTTCCTAAGGAAAGTGCAAAGTGATGATAATATTGCTGTGTGGCTTATGTGCATTCCAGATTAAAAGCAAAAGAAAATACAAGTGGAGTAATTTATCCCAGAGCCCTATATCCCAGTTATCCTCCATTCAAGTATCTCCATCAGCTTCAAGTAAACAGGCTTTTCATCACTGAACCTCAAAGTGGATGTACTTCAAATATGATTGTACAAGACAAAAACAAAAATAAAAAGACATTAGTGAAGATATTTTTTAATATACCATCAGCATTTTTCTGCATAATGCGTAACCTTCTCAGTCCTGCTACCAGGCCCCCTCTCCACAGAGGCATCACAGCCTCGAGAGAAAACCACTCACACAGAATTAAGATGCGAAGTTTCACCACTTAGCAATGCAGTGTGGATGTATATTGTGCCAGAGGGTACTGTACACTTTGGGAAAACGCAAAGCAACTCAAGCAAGAACAATATCTAAGGATCCAAACTGTCACGACCCTCTTCTACCTCTCCGAGACATACTAATTCTTGTTATTTTAGAGGAGCCCATTTGCTGATACGGGCATTAAGGTGAGAAATAGATTTCAGGCAGTTCATTTTCCCCTCTTTTAATATACATGAAATCCGAGGGACAGCTGAAGGAGCTGAACTCCATCGCACCAGGCGCTATGCAAACAGACGGCAGCTCTTGCTCCAAAGGGACTTCTTCCAGCCAGAACAGCAGCATCTCTGCATCACTCTGGTCACCCAGAGACATCCCAGCCCATATTCTGGTTACTTTAATTTACAGGTAAGCAATGATTTTCACTGTCACCATTACTAAAATCTATGCCAGTCACTGCAATAATCCCAACACTGAGTTGGATCCTTATTTAGATCATTAAACACCATTTTGTTTTGATTTTCACTGTTCAGGTAAGCACGTGCCACTCATTACTATGGCCAGGGGCTTCCCTGAGCTGCTCTCAGGTGCTATGGTAATGAGTACAGGTAGACAGGTAAGATTGCAGAGAAAATCCTCCGTTTTCCATACTTTCAAGTGTGGTCATCAAGAGCAGTTTCTCAGGGCTTCCCATTGCTGCAACCACACGACAAATTCCTGCAGAATTTCTATTTTACTTCACGCAGGAACATGTAAGGAGCCCCTGACAGATGTCAGATATTAAGCAAAGATTTTGCCCCGAGCAAAGCACTGGATGCTCAAGCTTACGTGTGCCATGCCATGGCCTTTGACTCTGAAGATATTCATGCCCAGCGTCAGTCTTAGTCTCCCTGCAATTCATAATTACGCACCACTTGGGGCACAGCAAGACCGAGCACGTGTCACTGATGGCTTTCAGGGGTGGCTGCAAAGGGTCCCACAAAGCAGCCCAGCATCTGCTGAGCAATATTCCTGTTCCTTTCCCTGGGAAGGAAGATGAGATGACCCAAGTGCCTTACAGGATTGCAGAGGAGCAAAAGAGCCGCAGCAACATCCCTCTTCGTGTCACTCCGAAAAGAAGTTAGCCACAAAGGCCAGATGGCAGCTGGTGCTTACACGGCCGTGTGGCGTGGAAATGGAGAAAGGCAAATTCATACAAGGTTTGTTGGACTCGCAGCCTCTCTGCAGCACTGGAATAGTCCTAAGAGCTGGTAAATGAGATGCAAGGAGATGTGGGAACTACAGGCTCATGCCACTGTTAAAAAAAAAATAAGCTAGGCATAGCCCCTGCAAGAAGCTCAGCAAGCCACTCTCCTTTCCCAGCTAACCCAAAAGCTAAAAAGAGATGCCCATCCGTTTGAGCAGCCCCTGACAGAGAAACGGTGTCAGTTCAACCCCAATCCAGTTTGGAGTTATTCACATAATTTTTACCCAATCATATCTTTCAAAATACTTCATTCTTTTCATGTGTACAGAAGACGACTAAGAGGGAAGATGGGGAATAATGAGGTTTGTTGAACAATGTAAGCTGCAGAGGAAGCTGCTTGTTGTCTTGAATTTCCTGGGTTTGACGATCAGGTTAATTTTGCATGCCTGGTTGCATCAGCATGTTGAGTTATGCAATGTAGCAAGCTGTCGCACTGTACAAAGCATGACGTATCATCTCATTGATGCATGAAATTAAAAAGATGTGGTTTGCTGGGTCACCCACAGATAAACCAAACTTGATTTTCAGTCAATCTCCTTTTAATTATATTTAAACCTTGCAAGATGAGGAAAAAATAAAGAAGAAGAAAAGATTGTTCAAACACCTGCTGATCCACTAACAGTAAATAATTCCAGCCAGTCAACACTAAAAGTAGGTGCAGCAGCGTGGGTATTTTCTTTCTCTTTCTGATGCACTGATGAAGAAGTAGTCATGATGCTTGTCTGTTCCATTCCAGCAAGGCAGGCAGGGAGCCGAGCAGCCTTTATGGGGCACCCCAGGATGGCAAGAGGCTGCTGGAGCTGCGTAAGCTGTGAGTATTTACCCTAAGCCAACCCACAAATGGAGCCAGACTGTCGGCACCTGCACTAAGGCATGGTATGGGTCTATTTCCTTGCATTGCTGAGGTTGGCAGAGATGTTCTGGAGATCCTCCCTGCTCAGGGCTGGGTCCTCCCAGAGCAGGTTGCTCAGGGCTGGGTCCAGCTGGGTTTTGAGTATCTCCAAGGACAAAGACTCCAAAACCTGCCTAGGCAACCAGCAGCTGGCAGAAACAGCAGTAGAAAATAGTTGCTGGGAATGGGACGCTGCTTCTTTTAGGTAGAAAGCATCTCTATTAGCGAGACCTAGAGGGGAACCACGTGCACCCCAGTGCTGGTTGGAAAATTTCACATTATCGAACTTACAGTTGCTACCACAGGAGCTTGTTCTTCAAGTATGCCATTTAGTTATCCTTCCCCTTGCCCAAGAAAGCAAGTATTTCAGCATAGTCAGAATATAAACATAATCTTTTAAGTCCGAACATACAACATGCAACAGAGGTGGCAGCAGGTCAGCACTCAGCAGAGCAAACCTCAGAGCGGGGCTATGGGTAGTCTGCAGCAGTGGTCTATATAGTCAGAAAAAGCAACCTGCTCTCAGTCACAACATAAACCATGGCTGCTGTAGGACAGAGTATGACCTGGAAATTCAGCGATAAAGACAGGAGCAACTGCAAGAGATTAAGAAAATTACTGGAGCCTTAGGAATAAGCCTACACACTTCATCTCTGGCTCTGGGGAGATTCACCACAGAACAAGGACAATCATCTAGCAAGACTGGAAAGTACCAAAGTTGCACGCAGCAAACAAAAAATATTACGCATGCCCTGTCCAGGATGTTACACACCTGCAAAAACAAGAGCTTGATTTTGAAAACTCTACCATTGGCTTCACGTGTAGTAGAAACAGGCCGCAGATTTTAAAAATAATTTAGCAAGTGTGCAACTGAAGGAAGCGTTGAGGGTAGGTTTGGTTTTGGTGGAGTTGTTTTCCCCTTGAAAGAAAGCAGGAGGGAAGGAGTAGGCAAAGGGTCAACAAGAGCAAAAATGAAGCTTTTCCAGCTCTTTTTGTAGGGAGTGTTGGACTTTGCTCAATACAGACAGTGGCTGGCAGAAGGTGCAGTAGATTCATGCATTACCTTCCTGGAATACAAGTTATTCCCCGCAGGAAAGGAGACAAGAAGTAAAACTTATCTTAAAAAAAATGTATTACTGTAATCATTTTTAAAGAGTTTCAGAATCTACTGGGTTTCACTTCGGGATGAGGGTGGGATGCAAATGGTACCCAACACCAATGTTGCCATGGCAACAACTTGTTGCTGGACATAAAAATAAAAGTGTTTTCTGTCACTCCAAGAATATAAATCAATAATTGCCAGGGTAAAATGAGAGTTCGTTCTTCCATATCGTATTCATATCATTTGTTAATTAAACCCACACCATTAAGGCCTGTGCTCACAGTGGAAGTGTGGTTGTTCCCTGTGGGTGACATGGACCCCTTGGAGCTGGGACAGCGTGAGATCTGTGCATCACTTAAATCCCATTTTCACCTACTCTGTGGAGACTTGTAGGACTCACAGGAAATAGAAAAATAAGTTAAAATGTATATATGAAAAAGTAAATAAACCAGTTCAATCTAAGGAACATATGAGAAAAGCTAAAGCGTGAAGCACTATGTTGAGTCAAAACTGCACCACATGAGGTGGTCCTGGGAGGTGGCATCAGGCCTGAAAGTCTCTGCAGACTGAAGTTACAGTGGGATTCGCTCCACCCCAAACTGGTCCATGACAGAGAAGACACAAGAACAGCTTGAAACTACTGCCACTTGCTCCTACAATTTGTTAGTTTGGCTTTAACCCCTGCCCCAAACAGAGGTGGCAAATACCCTTTCTCCCTGGGTCCTCCTAGCAGGTCCTCTGCTAATCATCGAACATTTCCATATCTCAAGTGGAGAACTGGGAGGTTAATGAATATGCAGAAGTCACATCTGCAGCCTAAACACACAGGAATCATTTCAATGAGTCATGTATTTATAGCAAGAAATTTCTATTATTAGAAACATAATTAGGGCCTGAGATTCATACACACAACTCTAATCTACTTGAATGAAAGAACATGCAAGTACCCTAAAGCAGAAATTATCCTCCTGTACTCAGATAAAAATATGCTGGGTCTTTGGCTGGATAAAATTTTCAACAGGAAAAAGGAAGAAGAAAAGAATCAGGTTTAATGAGTCCAACAGGTAGCTAAAGAAATTAGTTCTGAAAGTCTTGAACTTGGTTGGCAGCAATGAAATTCAGAAAAAAAATTACAGCATCTTTGCCATAACTGATAATCAAGAAAGACAGATTAATGGCTTTTAGAATAATACAAAGCAATAAAATATGCAGAAACTCATTAATATATCTATTATGTAAAAGGTTGTGAATCATAAGCTTTTGTATTGTTGGAAAAGAAACACTAAGCAAGAGGTTTGGATTTCAATAAAACACATAAGTAGCATTTAATATGATGTAAGAGCTATAATATGATAAAGCATATCCCTGTCTTTCAAGAAATTCCTTTATAATGGAACATTTCTCATTTCAATAACTTTATCTGATATATTAAAAAAAAAAATCTATCAGATTGAGTATCCACTTTAAGCAAACCTAATAAAATGTTATTTCAAACAATGCTCATTTAGCCGCCTACTAATGCAAAAGATAATCACTCACTCAGCGCTCGTTTTCCTTCCTTTTTAACTCAGAACGACATTAAATTTTGCTAATTTCGAGTATGGACCTCAAATGTGGTCACTTCACTTCTGCCATTTCCAGACTAATAAATGCATTATGAGAGTTTAGAACGAATTACTAGGCAGGGTTTGACTTCTGACTAGGAATCTTATTAAAGCACAGCTTCAGGGAAAGGTTTTTAATGCAGCATAAATTGTCGTGGCAGTTTTTACAGATGGTGCGGCAGCTTCCCCCCTTTTATTTTTTCCTGTCCATTTTCAGACTAAACACGGAGTACTGAGCAGTTTATGCAAAGCAAAAGAACCTGAATCCTTCCCTTGCTATCCTCCATCTCCCTAACATGCATCTCAGTGTTTCCATCTTCATTTTTAAAGACTTTTCCAACACTGAACTTCGTCATGCAATCCCATTATTTTACACCGTGTGTGTGTGTGTATATATATATAAAAAAAATTTGTTTTCACCATAATGCTGTGCTACCTCATTCCCAGAAACTACAGGTGTTGGAAGCAAGACAAGCACATAGCAAACAGCTTCACCAGACCACAAGAGCCTACCAAGGAGTTCACTTGAGCTGTCTTACAAATCTCCACACGTGTTTGGATAGGAAAACATTTGGGAGAAGGAGTCATAGGTTCATCTTAAAACCTTGTACTTTCCACGGCCAAATCTTGTCTAAATTGATAACTGCAGCAGCTTTCGTGCTAATTGGTGACATTTCCTTTGGGACATCACTGTTGATTGTATATTAGCGTCAGTGCATGTAAACCGTCTTGTTTTTAGTCTTGTGCCGTCTGTCAGCAATAACAAAGGGGGGAATTGCCAGGGCTGTCACTGGATTTGCTTTTGTTTTCTCTACAAATGGTTATTAAACCCATCTTTTCTGTGACACTCCCACCACCTTTGTCTGTAAATTTGTTAAGGAATCACTAAAACAGCCACGGCAAAATCAAACGGCACAGCTGAGGAGCCGAGGAATGGTTTGGCGACATCCATATCCACTTCCTTGGCAACACCAAACCACCACGGGGAGGTAAGGCAAAGCAAAAGCAGCAGCAAAAAAACAGGAGTCTGGAGGGAAACTCCCCACACTGAGGGGAGTTGGCCACCCAAGGCCAACAACGTGATGAACACACACTGTCCTTCAAAAATGCATGATGTGAGACCTAACACATACAAAACATAGAGAATAATCTGGAACTTGGAAAAAAGCAGAGCTGTACAGACTACAAGACGACAAAGCAACTTTAATCCTTACTTTCGGGACTTTGATCTTCAACTCTCAGCTCTCCCCACCACTGTAGCTAAGTGCATCTCTACACCTTTGTGCATTACAGCACAAAGAAGTGACCTCCAACTCACCACCGTTCCTGGCCATAACTGCAGGGGTGAGGAAGTTATTAAACATTTCAGTGATTTAACTCTTAAAATCCAGAAAGTAGCTGAACTGCTCCTTATGCAAATACTTTTGTCACCAAGCTGATTCAGGCAAGGCTGTATGCAAGTACTTCCACAATTCCCCCAGATCAACAGAATTACACACCTCCCGCTATTTTACAGGACATTTGCATTTCTATATAATTATACTGCAAGAAAGTACATCATTTTTAAAAAGAAAAAGTACCTTTTTACATTGCAGAGTTGCTCCCACTCTCAGCATCCAAACTGCTAACTAATTTAGTCAGAGAAGATAAAAAAAGAGTCTATTGTCATTCCAAATTCTTCATAGCAGCAGCTCAGTTTTTCTTCTGCCTCACAGACCCCAAAGCAAGCTGCTCGCAGCCAGCATGTACAGGGGGAGCTGGGAAAGCCCTCCCTCTTCAAATGAGGCCCTTGCTCCCAGCTGAGCTCCCCACAGGGCCAGGGGCCACCCAGGTATGTTCCCCACAGAACATGGCTGACTTTCAGCCCCCCACAATGACTCAGCAGGGCTGGTGGTTATTATATGCACATGGCTCGGTGGCTTTGCTTGCAAACGATGTATGATTGATATCAGCTGTACCCTTAGCCAAACTGTTCACCGTTACCACTTCAACGAACAAATAACCCCCAGAGCTGAGACTCCTTTGGTGGTCAGGGAAACAGGTTTGTTCCTTCTTTGTAACTGAGGGTGATTTTTTTTAAGGAAAAAACTTTTTTTTAAGTCCTCCTGAACATACTTGACTAGTTGGCATCCCAGAGAAACCTCACTTTTTAGTTGGCTGCACAGACTGAGCAATGTTTGTTTCATAGAATCATAGAATCATAGAATCATAGAATCATTAAGGTTGGAAAAGACCTCTAAGATCATCGAGTCCAACCGTCAACCCAACACCACCGTGCCCACTAAACCATGTCCCTAAGCGCCTCATCTACACGTCTTTTAAATACTTCCAGGGATGGTGACTCCACCACTTCCCTGGGCAGCCTGTTCCATTGTTTAACCACTCTTTCAGTGAAGAAATTTTTCCTAAGGTCCAATCTAAACCTCCCTTTGTGCAACTTGAGGCCATTTCCTCTCGTCCTATCACTTGTTACTTGGCAGAAGAGACCGACCCCCACCTCGCTACAACCTCCTTTCAGGTAGTTGTAGAGCGCGATGAGGTCTCCCCTCAGCCTCCTCTTCTCCAGACCATCTCTTCTTGGAGAGCAAGACTAGTCCCTGGTCTTACTCCTGCACAGAGCCTAAAGGAGATGCGCATCCATGGACCAGCCCTGTCCCGACCCATCCCGTCACGACTGAACAGCTCAGGGCAGCTCAGAAACACATCTCCCTGACTGCATTCACGGCTTTTTTACACGCGTGCGGGCTGCAGGGTGTTTCTGTGCCAGAAGGTGAGCTGAAGAAGTGACACCTACACTCAACACGGATGAGAGGGAAGACTGGTAATTGCTGTATCCCTGCAGGGAATCACTCCTCAGCCCCAAACCAGCACCCAGGAAAGCCCAGCCTCTGCCCAGAGCAGCTTCCCCCTACCCAGAGACCTGCTCCTCCAGCCGGTCCGGAGAGCCCAGCTCAGCCAGGGCCACTAGAACCTGCGCCGATACCTTCATACTGTGTCACTTTGTGACAGGCCCTTCTCACAAGCTGCAGTAAAATGACGCTTTTGTGAAAAGACTGAAAATGTTAACAAAGATTCAATCGACAGTTTAGTTTGATGTAGGAGATCCCAGAACGGCTCAGAAGACCACTGGATATAAAGTATGCAAGACGACTTGAGACAACAACCTGCTAACATCTTCCATAATTTAAACAGGGCCGTATAATTTCAGTGATAATAATTTATTCAACAACTTCAGCCCCTTCACTGTCCATAAATTGTTTTTTAACGAGTTACAATACGAGTTCATAGATTTATTGCGTCTTTTTATTCATCTGCCTTTTTTTTTGGTCTGAAAATTCCTCTCAAGTAATTCAGTGTAGTCAAGCTACGCTAATGAGCTGTGTAGCCAAACAAGTCACATGTTCCTGTTTTGGTTCTCTGAAGGCTAAATTGTAACACTAAAAAATAAAAAGAAATCGGGTTTCTCCCGTGGTCACTGAAAAATTAACTTTCTGCATCTCCGAATCTGGGTTGCTGGCTGCCAGCCTCAGCAGCTCCATCTGGCTCCCTTCCTCCCTCCGACGAGGACCGGCACGACCCCGCAGCCCCCGCACCGCACGGTCCTGCTGTCGCTCAGTAATATAGATACACGGGGGCCACACTGGAAACATCTTCCAGTTGGAAGACAGATTTCCACCATCATATCGTATAATCTCCTGCGTTCAATTGTGCCGAAAGCTCACCTGGCAGCTTCTGCATCAAGCCTGACTTCTGACTGCACGTTTTCTAGAAGGTTTGTCCAACCTCGGTAGTGACATTTAAAATAGATGGGGTTTCCAACAAACCTGTACGGAAGCTGTTCAACTGGTGACTGGCTTTTTAGCTACAAAGGCATATGTAACCCAGCCCGGTGGTGCCAGGGAAATAAGAAAATAACATCAACATAGAATCTATAGGAAGTGGAATAAAAATTATAATTTCCAACCATGTTGTCCCGTTTTCAGCTGGGATAGACTTAATTTTCTTCCCAGTAGCCTGTATAGTGCTGTGGATTTAGTATCAGAATAACGTTGATAACACACCGATGTTTTAGTTGTTGCTATGTAGTGTTTACACTCGTCAAGGACTTTTCAGCTTCCCACGCTCTGCCAAGTGCACAAGAAGCTGGGAGGGAGCACAGCCAGGACAGCTGACCCAGCTGGCCAATGGGGTATTCCATACCATATGACGTCATGCTGGTGTATAAGCTGGTGGGAGTTGGCCAGGGCTGGCCAGGGGGCTTGCTGCTCTGGGACTGGCTGGGCATCGGTCAGTGGGTGGTGAGCAATTGCATTGTGCATTACTTGCTTTGTACATTCTTTTATTATCATCATCATCATTATTATTATTACTACTACTACTATTTTACTTTATTTTATTTCAACTGTTAAACTGTCTTTACCTCAACCCATGAGTTTTCTCACTTTTACTCTCCCGATTCTCTCCCCCATCCCACCGGGGGCGGGGGGAGTGAGCGAGCAGCTGTGTGGTGTTTAGTTGCTGGCTGGGGTTAAATCACGACACATGTCTTGCCTGGATTTTTTTTTTTTTCCTCTAAAGGATTTCTAACATGGGTATTTAAGGTAAGGACCTAAAATTTATATGCAAGTGTCTAAGTACCTATTCCATTTTTCCAAGGAGCTCAACACCCACAGCTCATAACACCAAAAGCTGGTTGGTGCTCTCATTGCACGTTGATCTGTCTTCCTTGGCTGCTGAAATGGGAGAAGCTGCCCTTGGGGCTGCACAGGAGGAGCCACTGCTGACTCAGTGACCTGCCAAGACATTTGGACTGTTACTACCCCTCCACGGGAATTCCTGGAGGGCACAAACCATGTGATGTGCTGCTTGTCCCTTAGGCTATTACGCTGGCAGCTCAATATAACTTTGGCATTGCAAGGTCCTTGAGGGACACAAGTCATTAATGGAAACCTGAAGGCTCCTAAGAGCAAATTAATAGACATATATATTTTATGTATTCATCAAGGAAGGGAACTATGCCTGTGCAGCCATGTATACAGCTTCTGCTGGAAATAGGAGACAAGTATTACTAGTGGAGACTCAGCTCCAGGTGTGCCTCCACATTTTTCATCCTGTCAGACACAGCCCTGTAACACCTTCAACTGTGCAAGTGCCACAGAGAATCCGGCAGGGATTTCAGGTGTGACCGAGCCAGCACAGTCTTCAAAGAGAAACAGCAGCAGAAGGGT
The DNA here is from genome assembly GCF_000690835.1 of Fulmarus glacialis. Classification (NCBI taxonomy): domain Eukaryota; kingdom Metazoa; phylum Chordata; class Aves; order Procellariiformes; family Procellariidae; genus Fulmarus; species Fulmarus glacialis. The sequence continues at coordinate 60,480 of NW_009213686.1, forward strand.
TTGCTCTGTCTCCTTTTAACATCACCTAGAATCACAGTGAAACCCCCTGCACCAAAGCATGCAACCAGCAGCAATTGCTGTGACTACATGGCAATGCCCATTTAGAAAGCAGCAGGATTTTCCCAAACAGCTTAGTTTGGGCCAGCAAACTAATTTCATGTAGAACACTGAACTGCAATCAATAGTATCGGCTACTCTTTGTTATCAAGCTGTGGATGGGCAGATGGCACAGACATGGAGATGATGGCTTTTGGCTCAGAAGTAGCCTGAGAAAGGCCCTTGAACATGCAGATGCTGATGATGGGTTATCCTCAGCATCTTCATGACTTCTTGGTTCACAGATCTTAAGGTCTCTTCCTGACCTGTGAAACTCAAATTATATTTCAATACTGAGGGGTACGTTCAGACTAAGTTTATTTTATCAATAGGCCGTGTGAAATATTTATTATATCAACAGTATTGCAGGTAGTCCATGAGTCGGCTGTCTCAGCTCCAGGAACGTTCTGTACCCTTCAGCACGCTCTCTGCTGGGACAGCCTCTTTCATAGCTTCTCCACCTACATTTCTGTGTGTGTACTTCTGTCTGTGTGGAGCTACGCTTGATTCAGTAACCACGACGCACGTTCATACCCAGAAGCTGTCTGTCTATAAAGTGATTTCCTACAGTGCCTTCTAATCTGCAATCTTGCCCCATACTGAGGCAGGAAGGAGGCAGTGAGTCTACATGGTCTAGACCCTGGTAAGCTCCAATCAGACATATTTTGGTAAGAAAAGCACAAAATACCTCATCACTGAGGCTTTCTCCTCTTATCATCTATTCAGATCATCTCTACCAGACCTGCTCTTCTAAAAAGGCTATTCAAGAAAAGAGGAAACCTTGATCATGATGCTGTGCTTTGAAGGATAGGAACCACAAGAACTGTAGTTCCTAGAGAAGGGAAGAGAATGAGGTCACTGGGATGGAAGAGTCTCCTGGGAAAAGGAGACCTCCAGCGCTCCAGTACTTATTGTGGGTTGGAGATCATTTCATTTTGACTGGGACACCAAATGCCCCGACATGGGACATCACACCTTGGCACTGAGAAGAACAGATACGTCTCCCCTCATGCAACAGCTTTATCCCTGACAAAGCAATCCTGAACCCCAACTTATTCCTACAGGAATATTTTGTTTTCCCTTATGGGTTTTTTGTGGGTTTTGTGTTTTATTTAAAGGAGCCTGCCGTCCCACTCTGTGACTTGTTGCCTCTGGCACATATAGACACTTTATGCCATGGTTTTAATTTGCATTCCCCAATGAATATATGATTAGCAATTGCATTTATAATTAGTAGTTTTGTCATTTAAAGTTCACCAGTTTTGCAGCCAATTATTGAATAAAAAGCTGTTTATTATTTTCAATATATTATTACTTTATTATGGCTCATTGCTTTAAAATACTTAGTTTAATCCTTCGCAGGTCCTTAAACACAAATATGGCAGCTATTAGCAACCTCTTCAGTCAGGCATAAAATTGTACCCACAGGCCTCATAAACAACGGAGTGCTTTGGAGAGATTAAATCAGCGTATACAGCTGCGAGGGAGGCCATTAGGAAATACATTCTCATTCTGCCTTAGTGTTATTTTGTTTTGCCACTATGCTCTTGTCAAATCTATCAACTACCTGTGCTCCCCTCTCCATAAATAAGAGATGTCATCTCACCAGGTCCATCCATCAGAAACATTTCAGTCAACATACAATTACAACCTGCAGTCTCCTGCTAATATACTAATTTCTATCATTTGTATTTCAAACAGGACAAGCCGAATGGCGAAGAGCGGAGCTGTGCAAAGGCCAGAATGATCAATCTCCTCTGCAACCAGGACAAGCGCTGCAGCTCTTAGCAAAGTTTGCATTTACTGCAGTGTAAACATGGAACAAGTTGTCATTCCTGCAGCACATTCTTCATCTCCAAACTTGGAAAAAATGTCATTCAGGCCAAGTCTGTAATGCTCCCCTTCGCCTGGCAATCCCCCTTAAAACACAGAGCAAAAGATGGACTCGTGATGTGAAAACTGCTTGCAGCTTGTTTGAGCACAGAGAAGATACTTGGTTTTGCACGTGCATCTTCACTGCACACACACCAGGTGCATCCCAAACGTCCCTCCAGCCGCTTTCCCTCTCACCCTCTGCAGCACTGCAAAAAAAAGATGTGCTGAAAGACGGGCAAGCCAATGATGAGAGAGTTCAGTATTTGTTCTGCTCCAGTAGCTCCTGGTGGAATTCTCCTCCCTATCCCAGATTATTTTCCCTAAATCTGTAATCCCCTTGAAATCATCAGGTGAGCCATTTTTCCATTATATTCCTGACTCAAGATTGCCAAGAGCTCCCTACAGAGCCAAAGGTAAGTGCGCTATTTGCTAAAGGACAGAAAAATCTCAAACAAGGAGAAACTTGTATGGGAAGTAAAAAATATGACACAATTATCATGTAAATTATAGCGGCTGTTTTAAATCCCCTGCCAGCGAGACATGAGGTTATACCACATGTTTCTGAGGCAAAGGGAAAATTGCTTTCTTGCCTGAAGACAAGAGAGTAATATAAGAACAACTAAAAAAAAAAAAAAAATCAAACAACAAAGCAAATCCGTATCTTTGGTGTAATAAATATTGGCACTACTTGACTATTTCCCATGTAGTGCTTTCCGTATTGATACGCAGAGTTGCAGATCCTGGGGTGCAACATTTGTTGTGAAAAATTAAGGTAGCAAAAGCTGCAAAGGCAAAGAAGAACTTCTGTGAAATACCAAAAAATAAAGCATATTCTGCTTATGATGTTTCAGGCCTGATTAGGGCCACCTTATCTAGTTTCTCTTCTTCTGCCTGCTCTGAAACAATGCTGTAAATGAGAGAATTAGTATTTAAATAAATAATAATATTGAAAGTCCTTTGAAATACATTAATGTGTAATTATAACAATACAAAGTAGTGTTGTTGTTGTTGTTGTTGTTGTTATTATTATTATTAGCCTTCCTGTATCTGGTACACGGAAAGTGACACTTGCTGGCATTTTCCTCCCAATTTCCATGCCTGGTCCCTGGTGGGACCTGCAGCTCAGTACAATGCATCACATTCCTCTTGATGGATTTGCTGGGATTATCTCCTAGGATGTAAGTGAGGAACACAATGGCTTTCAAACCTCTTATCTCATCTCTTGCCTTGTTTTCCTTCCTTAACCTTTTCCTGATTTACTCTGGTAAACACTGCACTTAGCCACCCTTGCTCTAATCAGTTGACATTAGATCTAACACCCATCTTTCCTTAATGTAATTTTCTCTTTGCAAGCCGACCACATAGCATCAGCCAGGTCTAGTTGGCCATAGCCAGCTTCTCTTTTTAATTACACACCTTGTCAGCTGCAGAGGGAATTCAGACAGAAATGGCTTAAAGATGCATTATACATAATCCATACTTACAGCTGAAAATAAATTCCATGTATTAAAATATCATCAACTACTTCATCAGTTGTATATCACGTGATACATTTCCTGTCTCCTCCCATTCAGAAGAGCCTGAAGAAAATTAGACTTGTGGCTCTTGACCAAATGCCAACCAATTCCCAAAGCTCAACATCTATCCTTAGGTAGTTAAGGAGCTAGAGGGAAGATCCCAATTCAAATTTCTTGAATTTAAAGCCACCTTTAAAATTTGGGGTCTGTCTGTGCAGGACATGGACCCCACAAGATACTGTTTTCCAGATCCTTTGATCTGGAACTTCTTGAGCTACGTACCAGTTTGGGTTCATAACATATCTTTAAGCTTTTTTTTTTTTGTAAGATACAAAACTGTAGTATCCAACAAAAAGGACTGCTGTGACTTTGGTGTGTCCCAGTCCAATTTTGCTCATTTCAGACCAACTTAAATCCTTCCTAGATTTTTTGTTGTTGTTCTCTCACCTTCATCGTATGTACCCTCTTAAATCAAACATAGTTATATTCCGTCTTGTCAGTCTAACAATCTCTAATGAGAAATCTGAACCCAGGTTACTGTCACCCAGAGACATCTTTCATGGGATGACATCAGGAGGTGAAAACAAGTCAATAAGTATTCAATAGTACTCAACAAGTATTCAAGTCAACAATAGTTTACAGTATTCCCATACTCTCGTTCCTACATTTGCAGACGGTATTACTGTGGGTTGTCTCTAAATGACTGAGTGGTAAGAAGGCAGGGATAAAACAGTCACAAAACTGAGTTTTCTAGTTGAAAAATAATAAGGAATAAGTCTTCAGATCTTAAGCAGATATACTAATGTTAAGTTTCCAGCAGAGATGTTGAGTCAGAAGCTACTGCCTGTTCTTACAGGTGCTATGTTCTTATAGGTAAAATATAGGAAAACAAACTATTGCTTCAGATCAGCCTTCCACCTCTCCCAAAATAATTTCTTCCACTTCTTTAGATGCCACCACTCTGCTTAGAAAGTTTATCTGCAGGAATTGAAAATCTATTAATCAGTATCATCAAATTAGGACATTGTGATAAGGGAAGAATGAAATCCCATTCCTCAACAATGAGTCAATTAACTTTATGCAATTTAAATGAACTTGGCATCGATAATGCTTGGGCAGAGCCAGCCATACTCCCCACCATAAACAACTAGGACTGTTTGCTAAGAAACGCAGCACCCAAGCGAGGGACTCCCTAGAAAACAGTATGATCTGGAAGTGAAAGACTTTGGGCTATGTTTGTTTGAAATGGCAACAGCTCAGCTTCTCTGGAAGAAATGCAAGATTTCAAATAAAAGGGAATTTAGATGTATTCTGCTAGTGGTTCCGCTTATATGAATTCAGATGTTCATACCGCATGCTGCATACCGCATGCTGCAACGGGCAGAAACACGTACCTTCTGTTAACACTGCGTTTCCTGCTAATGCACTGGCAGGTCACTTTCTCCTTTTCCTTGTTTTCTTTATTATTTTTTCCACAAGCTACCAATAATTTGTGTATTTATTTTAGAAAGCTTGGGCAATAGGTCTTCCTTTGTACCTAAGAAATAAAATCACTATCTCTAAATCTACTTGCTGGGCAGGTTTCGTATGGCCATGATATACACATTGGGCTGCAGGATGGAGGGGAGAATGAAGGAAAAACACTTACCCAGAACAGACACACGTGAAAACCTTCTGATTTATGAATGCAACACTTGGAAAGTGTTGAGCATGCAAATCAAAGCTGCCTTGGAGCAAGTTCATTTTATAGCACCCACATTTGTATGGCAGGTTAATCACACTGATGCTGACACAGCAACATCAGGGTAACTTTAATAAAGGTTTTGGGCTTGTTTTTTTTTTTTTTAAAGGTATAATTCCAACTCATTTGGGTCTAAAATTTAGATTTGTGACTGTGAGTTTTAAAAGGTAAAGGAATGGTCAGAAATAAGGGGTCAAAATGAGAAAAAAACCTCTAGATGTAGCATTTCTCTGCATTGTTGGATAGCCAAGTCACTGCAGCAGAACCTTAATACATGAGAAATGGGATGTGAAATCAGTGAATTAAGTAATCAGACTTAAAGACAAACAGGAAACAGCACAAGTGGTAAAAAATAAAACCATCTTATAATATCCTTCTGGCATTAGTAATGCAAGATGGTGCATAAAGAGGTAAGGATGTTTTCTACATTGTTGCTTCACACCTTTTTATATATCTAACAGTATTTTTGTAACATGACAGGATTTGATTAGGGTCTGCTCAGTGTCTCCTTGGTGGAACAGAACGACAAGTCTACACCAGTAACACACATTTTCTCTGCTTTACTCTCTACCTTCTACACAATTGTCTCCAAGCTGTACTGCGGAAAAAAAAGCCCATCTACTGACTACAGCCAACGCATAAAGCTACAGGTTGCTTGGACATAGACAAGCAAGAAGTTGTTCAGCAAAGGAGTGTTGACCACTGGCATTGCATTAACAAGCCAGTTCTATCAAACCCTTATCAGTCACCTATAAGAGATTGCAACCGCACAGAATTATTAACAAAAAACGTGGTTAATAATGTACATGAGCATGTACACACATAGCAGTCAGGACCAAAATCCTGCCCCTGAACATCTGTCCAAAAGCAGAAATGTCACACAGCTGAGCTAAAGGAACTGCTACAAGAACTACAACAACCAGTTGATCTTCCAACCATTACTGGAAGGCATTACTACTTAAACACATACGGACAAGCTAGTACAACCCCTGAGGACTGAGAATTAGTTTGTGACATATTTTGGAAAGATGTAGTAAATACAAGAAAATGTGTCTTATCTGAGAGGTTAAGACAGGCCTCTTTCTTCTAAGGCAGTGAGTGTTATTATCCGATGTGGCATCAGAACAGCAAGGGGTGCAAAGAGTTGGAGTTCATGGGAAGCTTCAGACTCAGATTTTCCAATCACTGAAACCTCATCAAATACATGCATACCCCAATTAGGTCAGGTTAAGATTCCCAGCTGCTGCATTTTCTTAGTCTGTGCTAATTTAGGTCCTCAGTATGTCTACAATCTCATTTTCTTTGAAATATTGGTGAAAACAAACCTTGACAGAGGACATTTGCCATTGTCATTCTACAGGCAAGAAAAACCCTTGAGGACCTGAAGGCAGCTGAGGTGGTGGTGAAGCAAGTCTCATCCTTTACACTTGCCAACACACTGATCTTGACTTCTACAGTAACAACGTATATTGAACGCATTATCTTGTCCAGTTTTGATCTTGCGGTATCTTTGGTAAGACTTCAAGAAAGGAAGTGAGATACACAGGCACAGCATGTGATGAGCGCATGATTCACCAGTTCAGTCCAATATACAATTGTAGATGTGCTGGGAAACTTCAGGTGACAATAGTTTAGTTACTACATCCACAGCCACCACTTACAAAGAGTTTCTTCGTTGTAGTCTCACCGCTATATCTACATTAGCAAGTAATTTCACGCAGCAGAAGTAAATCATTAGATTCCATCTGGTACTGAGGCTTCTAACGTCTACGCTGTATGTAGTTCAGGCATTCACTGGGGACTAGATTTAATTTGCTCCCCTCAACCAAACATGCCCACCATGCATGTGGTTCAAAACTTATCACTGTTTCAGACCTTTTATCTCCATTAGAGGTTGGGAGGCATTGCCTGGGGCAGTTTGTGCACAGCAAAACAGAGCTGTGAATTGAATCAGCACACAATCAGCGGGGACAATGAGAGGACTGGCTTCACAGCTGTACTACTGCTCTGAATCAAAACCGAAATGTAGATGTAGTTGCATTACCTACACTTCAACTAGCAAATCTGTGGTGAATAAATTTACTGGCTTTCACTGACTCACTGAGATAGATGTTATGTTTCACTAATGCAGCTACCGCAACCATCCATTCACATTGAAGATAGATACACAAACTGTATAAATTGAAAGTGAAGACCCTGAGAACTGCTAGAAACATGCCCTATGGACGGTATTACATAACTTTGTATTGTACACAGAACTAATGCTTTAAATGAGGGGAAAATTAAACTATTCAAGACATTCCTTGCTATTTGCTATAAAGCCACAGGTTAGCCAACCACAGCAAGAGCTCAGTTGTAGCAGCTATTTTTGGTCTAGTTGCTTTGTATCACACGTAAGAGGTTTTTCTTTTGCATCAGATGTAGAGATTCTATAGAACAATCTTCTTATATAGGCTACAGGCCTTGCCAGGATTTCTTTTTAATAAAACCTCTCTCTTTCAATTAACTTGATTGGATGTGTTAATGTTGTGGGACTTGATTAATAATCCTGGGAGATAATTGTGCAAAGGTCCAGAGGCACTAAAATGTCCATGCAAATAGGGAATGATGGAGGAATTGTAAATGCAATCTATAACACTCAGCACAGTGGCAAGCCCAGAGCTGTCGCTCTACTCAGCTGCAAAAAACAAACAACCCATATGCCATAAGTATAAACTATCTGGTAGCTCAATCTATCATTTCTCCCATGCAACTGAACAAGTAACAGAATTAACAGTGTAATACCTTACTGAAGGAGTGCTTTCATCCTTTGGCTTTAATTAGAGATTTATCCGAACTAAAGCTCCAACTATAAGTACACTGAAATCCAGATTCATAATTCTTTGCTTTTATCCTGCTCTCCAAATAACGTTGGAGTTACCCAGCAGAGAAGTTGCACCCCAAATACAGCACAGGCTTTGGTAAGCAATGATTCCTCTCCTGTGGCGTACACAGACCAGGCACTTGATCGAAACAACCTACAGCGTCGGTGCTTTGTGTGAGCCCAGGTCTGGAGGACAATTTCTGCATCTGCTCCTTGTCTCATTTTCAGAGCAGGAAAATTTTCAGAAAAATGACTTTCAGAGAGTTATTTCTTAATCACTGTTCACTTGGATCTGCTCCTGACAACACACACAGAATAAAGAGCCGACAGACCAGGATGTCAGGTTGGCTGCCATCTACTCATCCTCAGGCTTCAGTACAATTTGCCAAAGCCATTGCAACCCCAGTGATTCCTCCTGCCTGCATTTTGCAAACCAAGGCATCTTTTCTTACTTGAAGACCTAAGACTAAGAAAAGGGAGAGACAGGAAAAAGCTATGCTAGGACCAGTGCTGGGTCTTCCCGGAGAGAATCTTCTTACCTTAACCAGGGAACTACTACAACTTTTCCTTCATTTCCCAGGTTTAGGGGTTTGGTGAACATAAATTAACCCAGTGGCCAGATAGGCTCAATAGAGCTACCGCTGCATTTCAGTGCACGAACACCCTCAGCAGACAGCCACATTTTCATCTTCAGTCACATCTCCAACTCCCATTATGTATCATGGTCATAATCTCACAGATAAAGCGATAAAATATTTACAACTAGAAGGCTGCTGAATTTGCTCCCCAGTGCCTACATACATCTTTTGCACAGCAAGTTCTTTCTGGCTTAAATTCTGCACCTTAAACCTTAATTACTGCTGTCTGACAAAGTGAGAAATTGGGCAGGAAATACAATTTTGAAAAGCATCAAAGTGACAGAGGTGACTAACAACCATTTTCAAAAGCAACTTTAGGCAATATCTCAAATAAAACAGTTCATAAATTGTTTTTCTTGAGCTGGAGCTCATGCTGCTAGTTGAACTACAAGGTAGAGAAACCTAAAAGTGACCAGGACTGGGACGTGCTGTGACAGGAGGATGTCACTCATGTCTACTGTGTGACAACAAGCATAGACCGTGCCAGGCAATGCCATCAGGAAGCCACGCAACTCATTAGCCATCTTGACAAATGCATCTCAGATTATTTACTAATCTGAGGTACAAACCAAGCCTGGTTTGTACAGCCCAGTGACACTGTAAGCTTTGCAGAAAGAGGAGCTGCAAATGGATTCTTGTTACTTCTGTGCTCTGCTTCAGAAAGTTGTTAATTCTGCCCCTGGACTGCAGCAAAAGTGTACAGCTGCTGGAAAAGTTACCTTGGAAGAGTTATCAACCCATCTTCTGCCTAACCCAGGACATACACATGAGCTTCTCCCCGTTCCCCCAGCGAGCAGAAGGCAGCAATGCACTGGGCACGGGGCTGAGGAACAGCAGCCCCCAGGCTACTCACCGTGCCACGTGTCTGCCACAAGCAAACCGGCTTTTGCCATTTCCTTCCTCACCTGTATTTCCACCTCGTGGGTCCCTGGACCAGTCAGGAAGACAGAACTGACCTACACCCATCCATGAGACATAAATGTCCTACAAATATCCTCTTCTGCCTGCTTCTCTTTTACACTCTCTGGCTGAATAAAGGGTGCTGCGAAGCCCCGCAAAGCCAGGCACTAAAGGTGGTGGCTGCTGGACCTCACTTGCAGAACAGAGCTGCCCCTCCATCTGCAGACAGGGGGGATTTCACACTGACCTTTATCTTCTTTCCCCATTCCAATTTGCATTTCCTGCAGCTGTGACTGTGGGGATATTAAACAAACTGCTTGGGGAATAATTTTCAGTCGTCAGGGAAGTCCATCTTCCTCCTAACAAAAAAGTAGCTGAAATCCTGCTGTTCTTTTTATTCATTTCAATTCACTGTAGGCAGACAGCACACATGGAAAACCGAAACCTAATAAAGACGCCGAGGGACAGAATGGAAAACGAGATATAAAGGCTGGGTTACAACTTTTCTTATTTTTCTGCCTCAATCTTCCACAGCATTTGCCTAAACCTTCATCTTGTACCTCAAAATCCTAAACACAAAGTAACGCAATCCTTGCTTCCCCCCAAAAGCCACGTCCCCAAGCAGAACAAAATCTAGGGGGGTTATTTCTTAGCCAACCCAGCTGGGGTTATTTCACTACCCTGTCCTTTGGAGAAAGCTAAAGGAAGACTCATCACCTGTACCCTGAAAGACAGAATTTACCTACCGTAATTGCAAAAGACCGTATCTTCACCGATGACAATACACAGTATATAACGCTCCAGTGAAGTGAGATGAATTGAACTCTCCCTTGGTAACAGGCCCTTAACTAGGGTCATTAATCACCTAAGTATCCCAGGCACATCCACTGCCAAGAGGGGACTTTCTGACAGAAAGAAATCCAACTCCGACTGCCAACGGGTTAAAGGGAGGGAGGGAGGGAGGGAGGAAAAAAACCTCTTTATAAAAAAGAGGGCCATCCCCTTAGGAAGTCAGCAGGAGCCACAGCCTCAGAAACAGACCTTATAATTGAATGTTTTCACTCTGATTTAGAAGAGTGCTTCTCCTCCCCATACTTACAAGCTTGGTTTAGATTGCACAAATTGCCTTCAACTATTGGCCAACATGTCTTTCCCTCCTGATAGAAGGTAAGGCTATACTGACCCAGAAAAATACATGGCAAAAAATGCAAAAACTCCAGGGAAAACAGGAATCATGGGAAATTCAGAATGCAATTTTTTGAAATTAGAAAATAAGAGATTTGTCAAAACATTACTTTTGAAGGAAAAATAATTTTCAAATCTTTTTTCAACCAGTTTTGGAAATAATAATAATCACTTAATACTAGCTTTTAAAAAAATTGTTATCTCTGATTTCAATTTACTTACCATTTAGACATAAATATAAATTATTATTAAGATAGCTTGAAAGGAAACCTTTCACTCAGTTGACTTCTTTCTTTCTAAAATTTTATCTTCCTTTTCAGTTAATAAAAATATTCCAGGCCTCAGCTTTTTGACCACCTGATAACATTTTCAAATTTCCTACTCTAAAACATCCCATTGTTTTAGCAAAAAAGATCTTATGGGTGGAAACCAGGGACACAGCGCGAATGACAGGCGGTTACAGCAAGGTAGAGGTCATGGTCACAGGTATAAATTTACAACCACATTGATGCCAACTGTTTTGTAATGCTAGACCTGACTTTAGTCAACTCAGAGAGTAATTTGGGAGTTGTTCGGGATTAGATCTTTCTAGAGCCTAAGACAGAGGTAAAGGACTTCCACTTCTTAGGTGATGACTTGACTTCAGTCAGATGTACTTTCAACTCTCCTGTCAGGATTGTGGCAATACAACCTCCCCACAAATGAAACCATCAGCCCAAAGCGAGCGGGAGGAGAGCCCGGCAGCAGATCTGCTGGGCACTCCCCGCGCAGGAAGCCCTCTGCCCATCCGCTCTGCTGCCCGTCCCGCGACACGCCCAATCCCACCCCAGGTCTCCCTCTCAGCTTCAGACCACTCAGCGGCCAAAGCTCAGTTCAACACCTCCTAGATACAAACTCAACAATTTGATGGAAAACTTGTCTGTCGGAAGGATGTCACCAAAGCACACAGACTTTCAGAGTCGATCGGGGAGGGAAAGGCAAATCTCTGCGCACAACTGGCACGACTTCTTGTTCTGCTGGAAACCCTCAATATCACAGCACAAAGTACGGCCCTGTGATGAATAGCACAGAATAAAGCATGTTCTCCACGGATTTGGTCATCAGAAAATGATGACACATAATCACTGAAAGTACTAATGGAAACGTGTGCTTGTTTTTGAAATTAAGAGTTAGGTTGTTACAGAAATATTTAAATTTCAGCCCAGGCCTAGCTAAATGGCTTTAGATAATATATCATATTCTAATCTAACAAAGGCTTCATCAATTATCCTGAAATTCAGAATTAGCTAGATGCATTTCATCTGACTCACTTGTCCCGTATTGTAAAATAATGATGTAATTTGTAATAAATTACTAACACCGAGTTTCAGCAGTGACAAATTGTTTACTTAATTCAATAAAATGGTGTCACTTTTGTAAAGTGCATAATCTTAGAGAACTCAGCTAGTTGTGAACTGCAGGTTATGAAGAAAAACATTCATGTCAGTCCAACGTACAGAAGAAATAAGATCTGAAGCAAACTAACTGCATTCCCTCAGATTACTCTTTTGCACTTTAGTGTCACTCTCAATTTAAGTTTTTTCATGAAATCAGCCAGCCTGGAATAGGCAGGATCACTCTTGCTCACTGAGTCTAATATGACATGACTAACAAAAGCAGACACGATATGTCATAGCAATGAATGACTCATCAGCCTGGGAAATTCAAAAAAATACCATTTGCCAAGATACAATTTTTGACCTTTACACTCTCCCCCAACTTATTGTACACAGACCTTTTAGAAACATCTATGAGAGCAAGAGGCAATAAAACTTGCCAAAGGAAGGAAAAGGATGGGGAAAGGGATGGTATTTACCCACCTTTGGCAATTTTTTGTATGAGAGACAGTCATCAAGGAAAGCGAAATCTCAGCCTTCCCACATGTTTGGCCAGAAATTCCTCCATTACAAATCCTTCCTCTGCTGTCAGCTGTTCTGGGGCCCAGGACAAGTGATTTATCCTTGTTACCTTACTTTCTCCATCTCTATAATGAGGACAAAGACACTTGCCTATGTTATACGGTTTCTGTGACAATTCATTAGTTAATGTCCATAAAGTGCTTCAAAGATGTGAAGCATTATTACTGATATGTTTTGCACTAATTTTTATGTACCCAGTCAACCTACTGTCCGCATATCGCTGCGCTTTGCAGAAGAACCCTAATTGTGCTAAAAGGAAAGAGTTATCACAGCTTGTCCTGGTGTAGCCAACTTAGGCAAAGATTAAGAAAAAGGGAGACGATTAATTGATTCTTACTTTTTCAGACTCATTTGGATTCTAATGGCAATTAAAGCACAAATCTTGCTACATACGTGTTTCCACATGAAGCCGTTCTGAAATCAATGTTCTTGATTTGTTTACCCAAATACTATAGGATGGAAAATTAGGACTTAAGTAATTTTCCAGATTCCTTGTTGTACTAATTTACACTTTATTTTTTCTTCCACAACTACTTCTATGAAATCTGCTTTAAAAATAACATTGAGAAAAATTTGGTAGGAATAAGAGATAGCAAATTGAATTAGAGTATTAGAATAATAGGCAGTAAATAGCCCACACATGATACATTTTAATTTATATTCATAGAATAGAATTGTATTTTTCAGATGATCAAAGTGTTTCTTTGATTACGTATATTTTCAAGCAATGAAACCAATTTTCATTTAAACCAGTATTTCAAAACCAAAAAATCTTTGTTGTACATAAATCTGCTCTGCTTTCCCCCACTGGACCTGCCGTGCAGTACACATTATTTTTCCTTGTACTATGGGGTAGCTAGGAGAAGAAGCTGCCAGACAGCTTGGAAGTCATATCTGAAGAGATGAGAGAAGACTGTTAAAAGATAGAAAGGAAATGAGAAAAGATCTGAATGCCAGAACGAATATAGGATCTGTGCGTGTCAGTGAAAACAAAGATGAACAGAAGATCAGGGGAAGCAGTGTTGAGCCCATCAAGAAAAGCAAGGCTGGAAACCAAAGCCTGAAAATAATAAGATGAAAAAGGAGCAATGACAGATCTGTGCTGTGTTAAGTAAAAAATAGGAAGGAAAGAGGTAATAGTGCAAAGATTATTAGGAAACCTGAAGAAATCGATGATGAATTTTCTTCCATCATTTGGCTCTCAAACCTGTCTGAAATGTCCAAGAAATAAGATTTGCCCATCACAGAAAAAGGAAACGCTGGAAAGAAGGAACATGAGTAGCAGGAGTATGTAATGCAGTTACTACTGGAACACGGATGTGCTCGGACACCGCCTCCAGACCAGGGACGCGCCGCTGAGAGGGAAGAGCACAGCTGTGCTGTCGCTTTGGGAGAAGGGGCAGACCTCGTTCTCCGGGCTGCCCCGTACCCTGCTGTCCACAGCCCACCTCACCTGAAGCTTTTATTTTGGATAGTGAAATAGGATGCCACCCATGAAGCTCAGTTTAGGGTCCTCCCCTGTTTTTGAGCTCCCTGTGAAGTTCCCCATTAGAAGCAAGTCTAATGGCCAGCTTGCGTTCACTCCAAGGGCCCCAACTGCCCAGGGAAAAACACATCACAATTCCTTCTCCTCTCCTGCCTTCTTCTAAAACTCAATCTTCTAGAAACAGCTTAAACACCAATACCATGGGAGGCTGAGAAGGCTTTGCAAGCCTGGCTTCTGAGAGCTTCCGAAACCCCCCTCACTGGGCTACAACATCTACAGAGGCACTGAAGCTTCAAGACTTGAGGAAGACACAACCAAAATGCCCTGCTAGCTGCCTCTTCACAGTGCTGTCATACTTTCCTCCCTGTACCGGCAAAACAGCAGCTCCATGAGAAGCAAAGTTGTTACTGCACCACAGACTTACTTCGGAAGAAATGCAAACTCAGTAACAGTTAATGTTGCCATAACCCAACATTAATCTATGTACCTAGAAAGCAGACAGTGCTCAGCTTAACTTTTATTCAAATGCACAGTACCATTCAAGGTAGGGAGCTTTGGGGGAGAAGATAAAGCATGAAAGGAGACACACTGTTCACACTCCTGTGCTACCTGCAAAAGAATTCTGGTTTTTCTCTCCTTTCCCCTGTGAATTGAGAAAAATATTTGAACCATTAGTATTAGCTCAACTGATTGAACTTGAGTGTATTAGGTCCATTCCTACATGTGAGTTTATACGCAGATAATTTCTAGGCTTATCTATTTTAAGCTAGTAAAAAAAGCAAGAAGAAATTGTAATTCTATCCATATATATTAAACCAGATTCTAATCTTTCCCTCAGCAATTTGATTTTTAGGAAATGATAAGGAAAGCATTTACAGTAAGACTGCTTTTCAGTAAATCATCATTAATTATACATGCACACTAAGTGCATCAAACAAGTTTGGGCACACAATTAGGTAACTAATTACACTGACTCTGCAATTCCATACTTAAATGGACTTACCTGCCCCCAGATCCACCTGATCATTTCTGGGGTTTATTTAGTTGCACAATGGCTTCTTTGCTATTAAGCACCAACTGTTGAAAATTTTTAAGCAACTGCACTTGCATGCCTAATTAATCATGTAATTGCCATCATTATTTGGACACCTTTTTGATAATTTAGCCTTTGCAATGCTTCAACTGTAAGAAAGGCATATGGGAGAACTGAGAAGTAAGTGTCGCAGCTGTGCATAATCGGGTAGGTGCTCATCTTATACGGTGCGTAACATCCTCAGCTCTGACAGTAGCCATAAGGAATTAAATTGTTCAGCAGCTCTCAGGGGATGCTGAACACCTCTCAGGATCTGCCCCCTTACAACTCACCGAACACTGAAAATCACTACGGTTTCATAAAAGGGACATCAAAATACAGTCTACAGTACCAGTGCACACACCTTGCCATTTACCTGTATGATTATAATTCCTCCTGGAGATTTGGAAAAACCTGGTATGGCCCCAACACTAGCTCTTCTCTAGTTAGATTCTGCCTGTGCCTTCCCAAACATCTTAAGCTGAACAGAACAAAGCCCATCTTGTTCTGGCACGAGCGTGTTTGGGCAGGGATCAGTTATCAGATACAATAATGGCCATTCAGATCCATACGTGATTGCAGCACGGTTATCCTCTGGACAGATAATCAATGGTTGTGCATAACCAATATTTCACTTGTGCTGTATCTTACCGTGCGTTACACACTTCTGAGCATATACATAACATAAGGTGTGTACAGAGGGAATATATACAAGGAAAAGTAAATTTATCCAAACTTTCTCCATACTCAAACCTGTTTCAAACATGAAAAGGAGCCATTAACTTTTATTTCTTCCCCACCATTTCTCTTTTGTTCAAATCTCCAGCAAAGCTAAAAGCTGAAGTGCAGAATTAAGGGAAAAGCAACATCTGTCTTGGTGGCACTTCCAATTTAACTTTGCAGACTCAAGAATTTCAAATTAGGTTTGAGAAACCATCACCACTGTTTGTTGGTTTGTGATTACACAAATGCAATGCAAAAATTCTGACAAAGTTTTTCCACCTCTAGGTTGAAATCTCATAGAAACTTTCCAATATTAGGCTGAAAAGGTGGCTACTCCAGAAGAGTATTAAAGTAAAATTACAGACTCTGGCATTATGCTTGCATTGGACACAGGCTGCTACAGATACCTGAGACCACTTCTGATGTTAGGTGCAATATCAGAAGCTGTGCGTTAAAATTAATCTCTTGTAGTGACAAAGTCAACAATGGGATTTCTTCAGAAATGAGGTATTTACCAGCAGAGTAAAGGGCACGCTACCCTTTTTATTGCCTATTTAGAGGAACCGATTAATGTTTTCACCAGCCTCCATGTGCAAATTCCACCGAACACAGTGCGATTTGCATATGTATGTATGTGAGAGGAAATATTTGCAAAAGATTCAAAGAGCAGCATCTCAGTCTAATATCTAGAGGGTTTTTTTTCCAGCTGGCTAGCATTTGGGGCTCATCTCTGCCTTAGTTTCCAACAAGTAAAACTATTTCCTACTGATACAGCAGTTTAACAGTTTATTCTCCCTAATGCATGTGATAAATATAGCAGCTGCAAACCTTTTAAAAATATTAAAGGTTTTACGGCTAGATGTGTGACAGCCTTGATTAATCCTGTGCAGACAGCAAAAGTCAACATGCACAGATATCTGCATTCAGGACTTTCAAAGTTCTAAGAGTTTTCTCTCATAAAGGTAAAGAAGCTTTGTGGAATATGGCTTGTGACGTGCAGCACTGGGAGAGAATTTTAATGGTGCAGTAGACACTATACTTCGCTAGAAATTCAAAAAAAGGGCTTGTACAACTGAAAACTTTTGGTCTGAAAAAAGATGAGGAAGGATGAGCCAAAACAGAGTTGGTGGGTCTACCCAAGCATAGCTTAATGGGTATCTACATAATTTTTCACCTAAAATTTAATGATTCTTCAAAGCAAAAAATAATTCTAAAATAAAATCAGTCTCTAGGGCTCTCAGGAGTCTATCGATGGTTACCAGATAAACAACACATTAAGTGAAAGCGATAGCATGTAAAATCTTGCTCTTTGGATCATAAAAATAACTCCTCGGTATACACATGCGACACAAACGGGTGATGACGTATTACTGTGGTGTGCCTGATACATGGACCCAAAGCAGCACAGCCAGCTGGAAAACGTGTAAAGGAAGTCAAACATCCATACAGACAATGTTGAAGCAATGACTCTTGAAAAGCACGGGAAGGCTGGTGCTTTCACAGCAGGCAACTCGACATGCAAAAAGAAGTGCTGGAACAGCACTAAGGCAGGTGGGATGGTTTTAACTAAGGTTACGAATCAGGCCAGCTTCCTGCATCAACGTTTGCTGTTAGCAGTTGTCTTCAGAGCAATTTTAAGAAAATGTACTTGGTTAACTGAGTTAAACACATACCTGCCCCATCCCATTCTTGGCAGAGGAAGGAGGAACATTTGCTTTTGGAGCACAGCAGGGACTAACTTCCTCAGTCTGATACAAACCCCGCAGGTAGGAGGATGCTCAGGATTTATTTCACACCTAGTTACCTCAAAGGCATCTCACTCTTATTTTGGTACCTGTGCTGTACCTTTATGCTGGATAGCTAAAATAACAACAGATTATTCCATGGGTTTAAATTCAGAAATTAAAAAATAAATTAAAAAAAAAAGAGTGCGAGATACCTGCCTCAGAGAGACCACAGGGCAGGTTGTTATACTCCAGGTCCAGCTTGATTATGATGACAAATGGCAGAGGAAACCTTCTTGTTCACCCAAACAAAGATGAGCCACTATCGTTTTCAAGTTTCCATAGCAATGTGATAGTCCAGCATAAGCAGAGCTCGGGGGAGTATAGAGAAACAATACAATTCAATTATCTCCATCATTTCAAATGGCTGATTGGGGTAGGGGGGAGCCTTAGGAAGCCATCCCACTTTCAAGAGAAGAGAAATAATCTCTTTATCTTTGTTTTTTTAACTCTGTCAAAGATGGCCTAAATTAGGGAGTGACAACTTGCAAAGCAGCAATCTATTCTCTTCTTAAATCAGGTCTGGAAATGCCGTGAGATGAACTCTGATAATGCAGCCTGCAAGCCCTGGGAGCCAAAGCTGTGCAAAATTGTTTAATATGGTCAAATCCTTTAATCCTCATATCTGCTGATGCAGAAAACAGAATATTTCTGCCATCTATTACCAGAAACATTATTTTCAAACTCCATAAATGTTGCCTGAAGATCTCATGCAGTGGAGACAGCAGAGGCCTGCATTTCCTTCGCTGGACAATTTTGATTCTAATTTATTTAGGCACAAAGCAATACACACAAATGAACAACCGTTGATTTTTCTTTATCTTCGCCAACGATTTATTTCAAGAACAACTCTACGCCTTTTCATCTTATTCTTTACTGTCTGTAAAGTTCAGGAACTTGAATGCCCTGAAAAACTTAGGAATTGATCAGACTTGTAATGAAAAAGGATCTCTCTCTCTCTCTCCCATAATACAGGAAAAAAAAATATCGTTAACTCTGCAGGGCAGTATACTAAAGATTGATCAATCCCTCTCTTTTCATACCATCCCATAACACAAGAGCAAAGGGGTCAGTCGATAATTGCCAGTAAATTTGGAATGAATA
Source organism: Fulmarus glacialis (assembly GCF_000690835.1). Lineage (NCBI taxonomy): Eukaryota > Metazoa > Chordata > Aves > Procellariiformes > Procellariidae > Fulmarus > Fulmarus glacialis. The sequence goes on from NW_009213686.1 coordinate 79,422, forward strand.
AAAGGAAATACTTGTTCACACAGTCAGCCTGAAGAATTTCCTATCACGGAAGGCCATCAAGTCAAATGCTCCAGCTAGATTTTAAAAAGGCAAGAGGATTTTTGTGAGCAATGATTTCTGTGCCGAGGGATGGGATAGAGGGCACAGCACCCAAGGGAGATAAGAGAGCAATAAGGTAATGATGATTACATTTCACGCTTCAAAGCCTGAAACAGCAGGAGTCAGGAAGGATGCCCACACCCCACGCTGCCCTTGTTGGCGAGATGAGTTAGCTGTAGCTTCAGATACGTCCTGCTCAGACACGAGCACTGGGCTTCACAAGGAGAATTTAGTTTGTGCCCAGAAATCAACATCTTCAAGAACGTGCCGCAAGCAGTGGAGGATCCTCACAGCAACATCCCATTTTCCCAACACAGAAAATGGTCGGATATTTTGGGGCTCACGGTGCTGTAAGAGGTTCAGGGAGAGGGGGATGCAGAAGTCCCGCTTCAAACTCCCACCCCACGCCAACCAGGCTGTGTCACCCCCGTGGTCTGCTCCACGGGGCGCATCCTGGACTCCCGCCATACGCTGCTGCTTTTGAACCCTCTTCCAGCAGAGCTTGCAGGTCGTAAAAGATATCGGTAGGCACAGGTAATGAGCCAGTATCTACGGGCAGCTTGTCATCAGCCGCGCTTCAAATTCTTTTGAGCAAGAAGTATCCAAGAGGCTGAAGGGTTTGCAGTGCACCTTGCAGGGACGTGGCTCCCAGACTGGCCTGCGGGCCAACCTGCCACACCGACAGGCATGTCTTTGTGCTTTCCACCGTAAAAGATAAAGCTGCTGGTGATAACGCAGCATTTAATCCATCCTTAAATAGCAACAGCCCTTTATGCCTTTGAAAACTCCTCTCTCTGCCATCTCTACTGGAAGGCAATGAGTCCCTTCATCACAGATGTTTGGGGTGATTCTTGCAGGTGATCAAACAAAATTCTACAAAATAACTGTTTATTTGCTGTCAGCCAGCTCCGTATCAGAAGCAGCCTGGCCCATTAACAAGCCAGTCAGCGGCATTTGCTTCAGAGACCAGAGCCGAGATATCGGCGCACAGGAAGAAGTACATAATTTGTCCAGATGCAGCAAGGAACCGAATGACTAATTCATGAAAGTGCGATTGATTTTGATGAATCAATGCATTACAGGATCCAGGGGAGGAGGGGGAGGCGCCGGGCATTTTACAGCTCAACTACAGGATCACACTTTGATCTGAGAAACAAAGACAACCTTCTTCTGTATCAGAAGGCAAGCCCTGATTTTTTTTTCAGCCAAAAAGTGGCTTCACTCTTTTAACAGACAAACATCCCCTGTCCGTACATTTTGCAAGGTCCAGATGCTGCAAATTCAACTCCCATGGGTAACCTCGTTCAAATCAGTTAAAACACCCAATTTTTAAGAATTTTGTCAGTGACTGATTTAGAATCTGCCCCCAACTGGCACCAAAAACGGTTTTGATGGGAAAAAAATACATACAAATCAGAAAAAATAATGTTAGCCGTTAACATATTCCCATCTCTAAACTGTTAGGTTTTTCTCCTGAAAAGGAGAAATACACATTTATATTTTAATGGGAAAAAAAAAATTCTACAGCAAGAAAAGATAAATGAGAAATGCCCCCATTTAAGTAAAAAGGAACAAGAAAATCTTCACTTTCCCCGTACTTCTATTACAGATAAGTGGGAAAGCAAATACATTACTAGCCTCACATTTCAATCACTCATTGTCTATCAAATTTCATAATATGCACTTCCTAGCTGTTCTCTCTCTTTTTGCAGATCCTGAGCAAAACTGAGACACTGCCTGGTTAAAGCTAATTCAAAATCCGTTCTCTACTGGGATACAAATACGTTTCTCTGTATATTAGGATATGGAAAGTTTATGGTGGGTGACTGACTCCAAGGCTGATTTAACATTTGCCATCAGGCAGAAATGCACATTCACAAATACACTAAGACTAGCAAATTGCTCCCTGATTTCTATTCCCCAGGCACCAGCCTGCAAGGAAAACTATTTATGTTTTATCCTCATATTGATATACAAAGTAGTAGTAAACAAACTCTGATTCTCTGCACTGTATTTTCCATTGTGCCAACCATATGGGAAATCATTAGCTTTGACCTTTTGGAGGAAAGGACAGAAGGAGAGGTGGATTTATCAAAAAAGATATTTTACTCCAAGCCTTAGCTCTTTAGGCCTTTGAATAGATTTTCATGACCCAACAAGGCTTTCAAGTAACTGTGGCACTTATAAAATGCTTACCTCTACTGAAGGTGAGAGCAAGAGTTTATGCAGGCTTGGCGAGCATCTTCTCCTCTTGCAAAAGACAATGCGGTCAAGGAAGAAAATCAATCTCTGCTCTAAAGCATAATCATGATTTCAACTAAGACAGTCGGCTGAGCAATTGAGTGCATGTATTTCAAAACCTGCCCTTTGATATCTCCTGATTATTTAACCTGGAGATTTGAAGGAAAGAAGTCAGAGAAAACCTGCATGCAATAAAAAGAAATAATTATTTTCTTATTCCTAGGCACACCAAACCCTTGCAGAAGGCTAAGGAACACGCATGAGTGAGAGACCAAATCGGCAAATTCTTGTTTCTGAAGAAGAGTGCTTCAGGAAAGGCTCAGAAATGAACACTTCGTGTGCAACTCCAGCCCTTTCAGGGTCACCTCTTATTTCTTTTTTAATAAAATAAACATTACCAAGATTAAAAATGTTCCTCGGGCTCTAAAATATGTTGGTCACCCCAAGGAAGTGGTCTGAATCGCTCTGAAAATGAAACTTAAAATTAAATACCTAGATCATTCCTCTGCTAGCAGTGCTCGTCAGACTGACGATTTCAGTGGTGGCTCTTTTCCTCCCCACCTCTAGCAGTGAAGACCACGGGGACTCCCAGCCACCATCAGAGGCACCGCCTTGCTGGGCGAGCGGCAGGGCTGCACAGCGGCAGTGACACTCTGCGACGGGTACCGCTCGAGCCCTGGTGTACCTCACCGAGCTGTCGTGTGTCCCTCCCGTTGGCGTGCCAGCAGCACGTAGTCTTTGAGGACATGCTGAATGCTGGTAGCTCTCTGATGATGCAGGTTCCTACCTGACCTTTACAATTATCACACATACTGCGAGCTGACAGGCAACTGTTGGCTGCAGTCACTGATTTGCAAAGCAAGATGTCCAAAGGATTGAAGCATGTTTTTCTCTAATTAAAAAAAGTCTAAAATCCATGCATAAACCACCTGAAATTGGAGCTGACAAAGAAAGCAGTACACTACTGAACCCCGATGTGACAGGCAGAAGTAACCATAATAAAGTACTGAAGGCCAGACTGAAATTCAGTCCATCTGCCTGTACAGGGGACAGGGATGGCTCTTCAAGCCCTGTACAAGCTGGAAGAGCTTTTATGCTCTGGGCAGGTCTGGGATAAATGAGAGCCATGTGCTTTTGTATGGCTCCTCAGCCCAACTGCATCTTAGAGAGCAGATGGAGCAAGGGTCTACCCTGCCTGGCAGCCAACCCACCTGAACCCAGAGGGGAAAGAGAGAACAGAGTGTTGGAGGGGGTAATTTTAATTCTCCCCCATGATAGGATCGAAGGCCTGAGTGAACGCCCTTCGACACTGTCTCCGACAGCATTCTCCTAGA
>NW_009213687.1:0-4676 GCF_000690835.1 Fulmarus glacialis
GGACGAGGGGATCGAGTGCTCCCTCAGTTGTTCATTCCTGTTGTTCATTCCTGTTGTTCATTCCTGCACAACAGGTGAGGAGCAGAACCGGGTAGAGAGAGCAGTTCACATACAAGAGACATGGTCTGGCTTCCTGTTGCTTCTTAAATTTCTGCACAGGTATTCTACTTTGCCAACACACAATCGGTCCGGCTGTTATGACCAATATGATCAAGTTGTTTCCCTTACCAGAAAGGTAAACATTATCTCGGTAGAGCAAAGCATGCTCAAACTATAAGCACACGCCTTTGCTATTTAATAATCTGGCTCTTAAAATGTAGATAAATATCTGGTGCAATATTATATAATTCACTGTTTGATTTGCTGAAAGATATCTCCAGAGCACTCCTAATCAGATCATTATTAAAATAAGGATAGTTAATGGAAACCTATAACAAGCAAACTTCCCCAGCTGCTCACTCAGAATTACAATCGAAAGAAAAGCTGCAAAGAGGGGAATGTAACTACTGCTACTGTGAAGATAAAAAGCAGCAGGATGACTGAGTATTGGGCATCCCCTCAGTTTTCAGGAGAGAAGGATTTTAAAGGATTAATACTGTACTGGGGAACCTAGGAGCTGAAATGATCCAAGGACCACCCAGCAATGAGGGAATATTGAGTAAAAGCGTGTTAACTGACCGCAGGTTCAAGCTGTGCGAACAGAGGCTATATTTGGCTGAAAGCTGTGCAATTCCTACCAGAGAAGAACAGCATTTAGAACTATTGTTCCTGACAGAATAGTTAGGGGAAGGGGAAGAGAAAAGAAAAATGGGGAGGGGGGGAAATACATTATTGCAATCCTCCCAATGACTCTGAAGAACAAGGGATTATTCTGAAAATTTTCAGTATTATCACACATTCCAATGGTTGACTGAATACGTACTATGTCCCGTTGTCTCTGTTTCTGTCTTGTACTCCATTTTCTGCATTTGAACCTGAAAAGTGTTCCTCTAGTCTTCATTTGGATGTTTTTCCGCTTACCTAGGAGCTTGAAGATTCTGTAGTTCAAACAAACACGACAATCTGATTTTTACATTTTCTTTCTTTTTTTTTTTTTTTTTAAGTGAGGAGCTTCCCATTTATTTCAGATGACATTTTTGCTGCCTTTAGTATTCTCCTGAATTTTCAAAATGTTTTCCTGTTAGAAGGTTGCAAAGTTTGCTGGTCTCTGCAAGTTGTTAATAAGGACTACATTAAACCAATCCATCAGCCCTTGCACTCAATCACAGTAAATGAAACAGATGTTCTACCTGCGATGTCTCCCCAGGAACAGCTACAAAGAAATGTATTTTCTTTGACTTTTAGCACTTGCACATTTATCTGTTCTCCATAACAGCTTTTTTGCACTTCTTGATTACTGGTTGGCCACAGTATACTTGGAACTAAAAGCTTTTAAATTAACTGTCAGTTACAGAGCAAATTGTCCATCTAAAATGCTGACATATTCAGAAGGAAATAGGACTTTCTGTGTCTCCCTTTAGGTCACACCTATAACTTCAAAAGGCAGGACTGTTTAAAAAAAAAAGAAAAAAGATGAGTTCCTCATTGAGAAATCAGGCTCTTTCAAACATGAAGGCATGTATACATCCTAATCAAGTATTAAAAAAGATCTTTTAAAGACCACTGATTAAATGCCCAAATATTGGTAATGTAAACTAGCAACAACTTTTGGTTTTGGACATGCCTAATCATGTCTGGTTTGGCCTCATTCCATGAGCCCAGCTTTGGAAAACACAGTTGTCCAGTGGTGCAGTCTTGAAAGTTTTTACCAGGAGAAAGACAAGGGGAAATGACATAGAAATATCATCATGAGAGGTGGCTGAGGGAACCGGGGTTGTTTAGTCTGGAGAACAGGAGGTTGAGGGGAAACCTCATCGCACTCTACAACTACCTGAAAGGAGGTTGTAGCGAGGTGGGGGTTGGTCTCTTCTCCCAAGTAACAAGCGATAGGACGAGAGGAAATGGCCTCAAGTTGCACCAGGGGAGGTTTAGACTGGACATTAGGAAAAACTTCTTTACTGAAAGAGTGGTCAGGTCTTGGAACAGGCTGCCCAGGGAAGTGGTGGAGTCACCATCCCTGGAGGTATTTAAAAGACGTGTAGATGAGGCACTTAGGGACATGCTTTAGTGGGCATGGTAGTGTTGGGTTGACGTTTGGACTCGATGATCTTAGAGGTCTTTTCCAACTTTAATGATTCTATGATTCTATCATTCTGTGATTCTATGATCATTGAAGAAACAAGTCCTAGTGCCGACCATGTCATTGGTAACCTTCAAAAAAACAGGAAATAAACTTTTACAGCTCCAACACCTGCTTCATCAACATCTTCTGTCTTTAAAGATAGTTATTGGCAAAAGAATTATGATGCTTTCTGAGGTCATTGTATTTTTTGGCTTACTTTTATTCAAAAAAAAAGTTGTATTTACATAGGAAGACAATATAATTTCATAGAGCGTAAATAGTTGTGAGATTGATTTTCACAGAATCAAGGACTAGTTGAGGCTGGAAGGGACCACTGGAGATCATCCACTCCAACTAAAAGTCAACCCTGCTCAAGGCAGAGTCGATGAGAGCAGGTTGCTGAGGACCTTGTCCTGTCTTTTCTTTGGAACTGGAAAAGCCAGATCAAGTGGGCTGTCAGCATATGCAGCACTAAACACATGAGTTGTTTAAAAACTAGGCAGAGCACTCTTAAGGACAGTGTTCCTCATGGGCATTTGGAAATGTCAGTAAGTACAATTTATATCCGTCCAACTGATTGACGGTGTTAGATCCAGATAATGTATTAACCACAGGCTTTCATCAGCTAATTTGGCTTCTTTGTCACTTCCTCACAGCTCTGTAATGTTAATATTGGTCTAAAAACTAGATATTACTCAGTCACATATTTTTGAGCCCATTCTCAGGCAACAGAGATCACTGAAAAACTGCCAAAAATACACTTCCCTGGGGAAAAAAATGCACTTTCACTAAAAGAGAAAAGTTTCATGGGAAATTATTGTACTAGAACTCCCCAAAAATTCTGAGCTTGGGATTTCAACTCATAATTTGAGATTTCTATACCCCGTGGCAAACTGACTTCTGTAGATTTCAAAGCACTTTGTAAAACTGGTGAGTATGACTCTTCCTATGTTATAATCGTGGAAAGACCAAGTCAAAACCCAGATTATTCTAGCTGGGCACTCAAGTATAAGTTTCAGTTGCTGAGCAAAAAGAGCTGGATTTGCAGAAAGGCTGAGCAGCCTAAAGAAGGCTCATTGCAGGCAACACAGCTTCCAGCTCCAGCCCAGGTAAAACTAATGCAGGTCTTCTCAGCCTAAATTTTGCTGCATAGAGATAACAGCCTCGGTCGATCCTGGGTCTATACTGGGGGATAAGTGAGGGATATGGCAGATATGTTATGTCTGAGGGAGAAAGGGTAACTAGTGCTTTTGGAAAGGGCTGTAGCTGCCATCATATCACTTGTTTGCAGTCTCACAAGACTGTCTCTTTTTCCAAGGCTCTCCTAGAGGCAAAACACACAGGAAAGCCTTATTCTTTTCTTGCCTCCATCTGCCTACTGCAGCACACAGCTGTCTATTTTGCCTGCCCCGGGAGCTAACCCTCTCAGCAAGTCAATGAAAGAGAAACAAATCACCTGCCAGTCAGTCCTGTCTGCCGCTGAGTGGACCACTCTGCTACCCACAGATAAATCCACTATGCCCACACTTTTCAAATGTCCTGGAGGTCAAAGCTGGTGTAAACTAGATTAAAACAAAGGGATCTGGTTTATGCCTCCTGAAAATAAGGCACATTCCATCTGTCTATTTAAAAACTGAAAAACATAAACAATTACAAACACTTCAAAGACTTGACTGTCCTACCTTGTAACAAGCTCCAAAGCTTGTCTATGTTGATAACAGTTATACTTTCCTCTCTCCCCGGTTGATTTGTTTGGTTGACCTACTTTTCCACCACTTTCCCTAAAGATAATACAAAACCTTTCTGAGTTGCTCATACAACTTTTTGATCATATTTAATAACCAGGACCTCTTTTTGAAGGCTGTGTATAACTATTCACACTGGGAGAAATCCCAATAGCCCTTCATCGTCCTAGGGATTATTTGCATATTAGGTCAGGCAACAGATTTCAGCAGCTCTATCTCTTTCAGTTAAATATACAGAACTTGAACGAAGAGATGGGATTGTTTTTTATGTGTGTGTGATGTTGTTTTCCATCATCAATAATAGTCAGTTCTGTAAACACAGGGAACTATGGACATCTGATAAACTGCAGGGTATCTAAAATATGCTGAAAGGGCTGACAGACATGACAGAGGGCTTATGGAAGATCCAGGCACTTTTGGAGTACATCTGTTAATTTATGGCATCTGAGATAGTAGTACACACTTGTATTTAGGCAACTGAACCACACCCACTAATTTTCAATCCCATTTTTCTGGAGGAGGGAAAAAAAAATCAGTGTTTAAAAATGCAGATGAGAACTCATCATTGTTTCTTCACTGCATTTCCAGTGATTTTACATTACTCCCACTTTATGACTGCAGAAAAAAACTAGGCTGTTATTTCTAGCACTAAGATAAAAGACCCTGCTCCCACCACCGCAACACAGATGAGCTGAGCACCAGGAAGACCA
>NW_009213687.1:4707-68026 GCF_000690835.1 Fulmarus glacialis
CACAAAATCAAGACTGGGCAGACGCAGAGTGTCTTCCCGACAAATGCCTACTCTCCTCTTCATGTTTGCATTTTCTACATAGGGCTCCAATATTTCTACCTCAAAAATCCTGGAAATCAGAATCTTTGTCACACATCAGTTCTGTTGCACTTATGCTGCAAAGATAGGCAGTACGTGCACAACATGCAGTTTTTCTGGCATGTAGAGTTAGGCATAAAATTTCATGCCCTGTATTTAACTTGTCTAAGGGTTGTGGAGATTTGTCTGTCTTTATTTGTTCAGAGCGCTAGACAAGCCATTCATTGGGATTGCTCTGAGTGGTGTGCCGAACTTCCAAAAAAACCCTCTGCAAAGCTTCATGTTTCTTTTTGTCCATCCAGACAAAATTTATGAATGAGGTAGTACTCCCATGCATAGGTCTGTAGAAACCATAACGCAGAACTTGTTGGAAATGGTGACAACCTGGGTCTGTGGAAATCCCATTTCCAGTGAAGTTGATGGCACTTTGGCCACTGATTTTAGCAGAGTCAAAGACTGTGATGAAGAGGACATTACACTCCATGTTGCAACCTATAGGAAGACTCTTATGTATGTTTTCTTGGTGCTTTGTGGAGATGTGGAAGGCATATGTACCAGGTGTACATATATGCACACACATACACATCAAGAAACCATGTAACATTCACTTGTTTTCAGGTTTTATTGCAAACACAAAAACACAAACCATGTTCACTGGCAAATTTGCAGAGTTACCTGCATATAAGTTTCCAGAAAACCTAGGTTTTACTGTATACCAGATCTGAAATCGAGTCATCTGGGCTGAGTCATGCTCTATTACTGATGGTATGAAAACTTTATCATCTAACATGAAGTAAGTTAAGAAGGGGGTGTTGTACATTTTGGTCAGGTTCAATTATGTTTAAAGCATAAATAAAATATGAAGACATACATAGTCATATGCCAATTTGATACTTAAGAAATTATGTTAACAGTTTTTCCTATGTTTTAATATCTATTTCCCTTCCCAGCTTTAATACTGAATATATTAAATGGCACTTCTTCAGCAACTTTTAACATACCACTTTTCCAGTATCACACTAATTAAATGGGTAAAACGTACTATTTCTATAAAAAGAGGTGATATTGACATTTTGGTTAGAATTCATCTCAACAAATTTTAGGCATTTAAAAGTTAAATTCTCTGTTCATCCTTTAGTCCATGGAGAAAGATATTGTCCACCACAACATTATGAACTGCCCTCTGGAGGTACTTGTTCCCTTCCATTAATTGTTAGGGGAGTCTACAACTGATGAGTTCGAACTTAAATATTTATCTTTTAGACATGTAAGCTGGAGCAGTCTTTGTGTCTCAAATTGCATTCAAAGCCCAGTTTGTCTTTTACTGATGCAATTGATCATTAATATGTAATAAATATTGATAATGAACAGTTACATTTTTACAATGTACAGTTGTTATGGTTTTGTCCTGTCAGCTAATTGCCATACTAAAAGACTTTTGGCAAGATTTAAAGTTATGAAGTGATGACTGATATGGTAGTGATGGGAAAGCAAAGCAGGAAGCGAACGGCATTTTTTTAGCAATTCTTTCTTTTGATTTGAAGTATGTGAGTAGTCATTTGGAGTGTGGATTCAGCACCAGGATTAAGACGCTTACAGGTGGTTTTCTACATGGGACTGACGTATCTAAGTACTTGGTCAATGCAGACCAAGTCAATACGGTTAATGGAGTTTAGGGAAGCATTCAGCTGATCCCAAAACAGGAGTTTTAGCACTTGAGGTAGGACTGTAGATTCCAGGGTTAGTTGCTTGAAAGAAGAGTGAACAATCTTGTCTGTAGCAAAAATCCTTGTTCTTTTATGGACTAAGTCCTGATATTTCTACACTCAGGAGATACCAGAAATCCTCTCTTGGAGAAGTGTTGGGAGCACAAGCACCTGTGAAGTGGTAAGGGAGACAGGGCTATAACGGGTGACCTTCTCAAGAGGTCTGATATTCTCGTCTGAGAGCAGCAGGAGGTATTTTTGTGTCATCAGTAAGTCACTAGCAAGTTCTGTGGCTAATGAGTGGAATCACTTTAAATAATGGATGACTCTTTAAAATAAGAACCAGAAGCCTGCAGAGGTATGCAGGGTAGAAAATTACCCAATACTTCTATGGCTAATGCAGAAGATAAATATCTCCAGGAATTGGTTCATGCTAGCTTAAATAAGAATTAAAATAAGTTGTCTGTACCTCTCCATGTTGTACACAGGGTGCCTTTGACTAAGTTAGACTTACATGCCTAAATTTTATATAGCTGAAATACAGTGAAATGGATCTCAACCATAGGCTTATCAGTCAGGGATGAGCCAGGGCTTTAGTGTTTAAACCTCAGGTGAAACGTTCAATTTAATCATTACGGGACACAGAGAAGTCACTTTTTTTTTTTTTTCCATTAACTGCACTGTCACTCACTCTCCAATGAACTTGAGATGTCTTATTTGTGGAAGGTGTTTATCTCCCTCCCCCTTATTTTCTTTATCTGCTTCTCATTGTTATGCTGAAAGGTCTGAAGCCAAAAAGAATTGACCTAACATGAAATCTGATGTCATTCAACAATGAATCTAGATAAAAGTGAAAAAAATGGAATCCAAAGTCCCATGAAAAAAAAAACCAACTTGCTCCCCAGAATATTCTAAACCACCTTTACCAACTCAGGAAATGTAGCTTAAAAAGAAACCAAAGGAGGCTGAGGAAAGTCCATGTTTAGAGCAGATTTTGATGAGTGCAGTGTTGTCATCTATACAGATAAAAATTAAATTTGTTAACTATGTCAATGTAATTTGTATCTAGAAAAATTATTACCTGAAGAACAGTGCTATTTCTTGGAGATAACTTAAAAAATGAGTTTTGCCTGAAACAGACAGGAGGTTTTTCTTACACAAGGTAAAACACAGTAAAGAATGCTAGAAATCAGAGCTTTTACTAGGTTTTGATTGCATGTGATAAATGGAATATAGCTATTGTATTTTAAAAGGAATCGGCTATTCTACTAGCCCATTGACTTTCAGGTTTAACAGCAGAGGACAATTCAAAGCATAAAAGCATTATCTTCATTTGCATTGCGAGTTAATAACAGATGAAGTTCTTGCCAGCCAGCTCCTTGCAACGCACTGAATGAAGCATAGAATTGATTTAGTATACCCAGCAAAATTAAGTGGACATCTTGCAATGCCTGAATTAATTGCAGGATATATTTTTGTTTATTACTTCCGAGGGAAATTTCAGTGGCTGTCATTAAATGCATGGATGGATGGATGGGTGGGTAAATGATTGATGGTACAGCAATCAAATATAGCCAATTAGTTTTCCATTTCTTCTAGGCATATTGCTCTATTAAGAATCAGAAATATAGTAATAACAATCAAACTTAGTAAAGCCATCCTTATTTGCTCTTTAGGGTGAAATTCAGCCCTGTGAATATGCATAGAAAACACCCTTCCGCGTTTCTCCTTCCTCCCCACAAAGAAAACACTTGTATTCATTAACAAGTTTTTGACATTTACAATCAGGACAGATTTTGAAAAGTGTTTACTTTTAGAACTGCAAGATAAGTAATCACATTTTCCAAAGAGCTTGTTCATATTGGTCATTCATATTAAATGCCACCCTCTTCTGAAAAACTAGCCCAGCTGCCCACTCATGCTTAAGAGGAGCTTCCTGGAATCAACAATAGGAGGAAATAGAAGAATAATTTCATTATCCTGCTTGAAACCCTTCCTTAAAATTAGTGATGTAAAAATGAATAGATAAAAATAGTGGATAAATATATCTGTTCAATAACCACAAAAAGGCTAAGTCTGCGTACTTTGTGTCCTAGTGAGGTTCAGCGCGATTCATACAGTGCATACCCGCAGTAAGTCAGGGCTCTTTACTTGTACTCACCACTGAGTACAGCACTGTTTGGAAAGTTGCTTTACCATCTAGTGAAAGAAGAAGAACACATCTAGAAAGGGGAGGCGATTGCTGGCTTGGGACTATACCCTCATCCTGGTTAGTATCTATTGTATCATAGTCCCTTTGTTTCCCACTCTGCCTGCCTACACCCAGCCGTTACCTCATACCTGAAGGGTTATTTTCACACGCCAAAGACCACGTTTGGCCATGTCTTTGCACTGTGGTGGGTCAGAGGAGTCACGATCCATTTATTCATTCATTCTCTTCAGCCCAATTACAGCATCCATAAATCTGTTACTGATCACATTTTGCTTTCTGGATCTTCTTCATGTGCCCAGACTAGAATTTTGTTGAAAATTTGGTAACTGGCAGCTGCTGAAACTGCCATTTGAAACTTCAGCTTGCTTTTGTGGTTTTTTTAATTTAACCTTACACCTATTTCTAGTTTTTAAAGTTCCCCTTAGCTTTGTGTTCACCTTCTCAACAAAGATAAGCCTCCCCCTGAGTTCAGACAGACTTCTCTTGAAAAAAGCTTTCCTTCCTCCCAGCAGTTCCCCCCTTTCGCCTTATAATCACCTACTATCATGCTTCTCTAAGGACATAGCAGTGTATACATTCCCAGAAAGTGTCTTCAGTCTGCCTGAATTTCTCACATTTATGGCCTTTAAAAAATGGCACATATTCTATATTTCTATCTCAGAGCTGGTAGTCTTGATTTACATTAACTTTTTTAAAAATTCTTTTATATACTCTAGGTCAAATCCTGCAATTGGTCATGTGATTTGTTTTAATTCACCTTAAATATAGCTGTGTGAGACAGTATAAATAAGGTTGCTTTGACCCCACCACCCCTAAATTAGACATATACTGCTTTGTCCCCATTTTAAATAGAGATTTCCAGAGCATAGCACATATGGGCAGGATCAGCTCAAGCCATGGTCTTGTTTTAGTACATTCTAGTTTAGCATTGTAAACAAGAAGAAAACTCTACTTCATCATACTGGAGTAAAACTGATGTAACAGAAGGATTAGTAACATGAGAAACGTCTTATTTTCTCAGAAGCCAGACCTAGTAAGCTGCAACCCCTACACACCAAGCTGCTTAATCAATTCTGCATTGACTTCACTAGTCAAAACACTTCTTTTGAATGTCCTTTATGTTTAAATTGATTCCTTTTATTTGATCCCTTTCTGAACTGATCCTGAATGTCTTTGAAGATATGGGTTGTTTATAAATATTCATTTAATAACTGGGATGATTAACTGGCATAGAGTTTTTTCATCTGTTGCAACTGGGAGGTTTTACATGTTTTCTTTTGCTGTTCATTGATGTCTTCTAAGTCTATTGTCACTGATTTTTGCTGGCCAACAAACCAATGGAAACTTTTTGGTTGGGAGTCTAGACATTCTCATGGAAATCCTTTTAGAGGATAGTCATCCTGAACAAATATTTCATCTTGTGCTGAAAAATCTGTGAAATATTTAGGATGGATGAACACAACTCATGACTTTCTGAATATTTCAATAACTACCATGCCCAGACTAATTACCATGAAACAAGCTCAGCATCAGATTTGTACCAATTGCCAAGCAACATGTGTTTTCCAGTTCAATTGTCTGTGTTTGGATGGAAACACAGTGATAATAAGGCACTATAGTTCCTTCCCTGTCGCATAACAGGAGAGGAGGAGGAGTACAGCCCTGTGGTCCTGTCTGGTAAATCTGTGACTACTGTTGCTGCGAGACAATAAAAGCCAAGTTTTAACTGCATCTGCCTGGGACAGCAAAGTTTGAGCTCTGGTGCCAGGAATTAACTGGAGCCTAACCAGAAGGGCATCCAGCTTGTGTCTTAATATAAGTACAGCCATACGAAGGTATATTTGTGTTCCAGCTTCTCCCATGTGCAATGTGAGCAGGTGACTGAAACTGAAATCTGTGTTATGTCAGCACAAAAATAGAGTGCGTTTGACACACAGTGGTGGTAGCTTGTCTGGCCACGCCAGAAATCCTGTAAGTTGTCATGACTATTCGTATTATTATGTGTCCAGATAAAATACAACCCACCTCCTTTTAAAATATAACCAAAGCCTTATTTTAATTAAAAGGTAATAAAGTTCCTTTTAGATTAAAATGTCAGCCAGTCTTCTGTGAAACACGAAAACTGTGGTGAAAAAAGTGTAGCCTGTATGTGAAAGAGTTGCACTTGGGAAGTTGAAGCTAGAGAGAAATTAGCTTTAAAATAAGAATCTTGGGACTCACCCACATCCTCCATCTCAGGCGTTGTCTTTTGTACTAAGTCTGCTCTATTGAACGCCAGCTGTGGGCTTTACTTTCCAGTTAACAGATAATTTTCTTGATGGCAGAAAGGCATGATATAATCTTCACTTCAGAAATGCCAATCTTTAAAACTAAGAGATCCCTTGTTCCGCAGAGAAGCTGTAGAACTCATGTTCTTTATACTGTGACTGAAAGCAGGTAGTTGTAGAGAATGACTCTGATTTGAGTTGGGCTAAATTATACCCTGGTTCTGCCTGGTTTTCTCTGTTGTCCATATGGTGAGTCTAAAACAGAGAGTTTAGGTATGCAGCTCTCCAAAATTAGGTAAATATAAATAGGAGAAAGCTGTTTTTTGCAAAAGTGAACAAAGAAAAACAACCACAACAATGCAACCATGCTAAACTTCTGGGCTTGTTTTGGAAAGACACAGAAACACCCAACAACTTTCCTTTATAACCAGATAGAAAGGAGCCTTTTTTCAACTCGGTTCTAATTCTGAGAAAAACATTATTGTGTGAAAAGGCTGATGTAGATATTGACTTGATCTACTAAGGTTTGTTTACGAAAAACATCCTCCAGTGATCAATGACTACGCCCTCTGGAAATGCAATGTCAATTCTGACCTTGAATTTTGGATCAAACAGTCTTGATTTTTATCAGGAAATAAACAAACAAATGAATTCATGATTTAGCTGGTAGCAATTTTCTCATTGACGTGAATATAACACAATGCTAACAGGAGTTAGTTGCAGTACTTTATTTCTTATTTGGAAAATAATAGAAGAAGAGAAGGAAAAGTGGGCTCAGAGTGTAGAAATGCCAAATATCTCCAATGGAACACCTAAGCAACTTGTATATCCAGTCTCTCCATTTATTTACTGCCTCTATCATATCCGAGGAACAAGACTCACTCACCGCCTCTCACCACCGCTACCCCTTTGACTGTTTAGCTCCAACTCATGTCCTTTTTCTCAGCCATTGATTTTCTGACCCTATTATTCACACTGGGATACCACATGGGAATGGACCATGGTCTATGTGCTGCATAAAACCAGAATAAACACAGTCCACACTCCAGAATTATGTACATAGTACAGGGTCAGCAAGCAGTTTCAGAACCATGCCTGACATATCCCCTGTCCCTCCTTCAGATCCTTTTTACCATTAACAATGGGAGCTACAATGTGATCATTTCAGCCAGGCTTCTGAGACTATATCTAAGCTATATTATTATATGGCAATAATTATTACATGGCTGTCATTTAGATGTGACAGACTGCAGCATGTGCTAGCTTTTTTTCCGTTGTTGAGCAAGATTTTGCTAGTGTTTGCAGCCTATTTAATATATTAGTGGTTAAGCAAGTATTTCTGCTGAAGTAATCACCCAACCATAGAAGCATCTGTGTGAAAAATTCATATGCCTACAGAACTGCATGACAACTCCTAATATGAATCCATATCCATCTAATGATGGAACCAGGTGCATTGCTAACAAGCTGCAGGTGGAGACACGAAGAAATTAATTGCAAGGCCCTTGATAATTGTTCAGAATTCATCTTAAATACACAGGTGAATCTGTCATATTTTAGTAATTTACCTTTTGTTGGATTCAGTGCTTGCAGTAAAGAACGTCACCCCTTATCTCACCCCAAGACAGTCCCTGGTCTTTGCACGTGATGGACACAAAAGCTATCCACGAAGAGAATGAAGATGAAACCTTAAAAAGGAAAACACAGAACAGGCCATGAGATTAGGAGGTAAATGCTGTGGGAAGAAAAAGGCAAACACAGAACAGTGATAAGGAGAGAAGAAGCAGAAATCTAATTTTGGCAGGATGAAGATCTGCCTGGAGTTATATGGTTTGAATCAGTGGGACACTTGTGTCACACTAGAGATGTTGCCCTGTGGGAAGACTCAGTGCCACTAAGGTTAAGAAGGGGAGTAAGTGAACAAAGATTCAAGCTCCACCACACTGTAAAGCTGAGTAGCTTTGTTGATAACCTAAAACCCAGTTCCAGCTCAGAAATATATTTTATTCTCATACCCCAGCAAAACATTGCTGTTTTACCTCCTGTGGGATAGATAAGAGCTGTATTACCAGATTCAACTGGTGAAATAGCTGCAGATCTTATGTATTCTCCCTTTTGGTCCCACCTTGACTGTTGTATGCTTGATTGCTCCTCTGCAGGGAAGTCTGATGATCCTGTTTCCTTGAAGAACATTAATGCATGGAGTGCCACAGAGTACACCTACCCTGCAGAGTGCACTGCTGTGTAAAGGCACTCCCGCTGGTTTTAAACTAGGTAGAGTGTATACCACTGCTTAGTGTTCAACCTGGCACACAGCATGGGCTGCGAGACGGTAAATCTTCCTCCACTGAGCTACGTGTTCAAGCACAGGAATCAGGAGCAGCCAAGAAGCATCACCTCCCTAAATGCCCTCTTGCCTCTAACTGATTTAAATTTGTGTGCCCCCTTTCCTGAAGCATCCTAGAGCCTCCACCTGTATGCTTAGGTGTCTCTGCTTGCCAGATGCACTTTTGGGATCCAGCTGCTGCGAAAGCACAAGTTTTCTGCACATCCCGCAGTCTCTGGGATGTTGTTCTCTCCATTTGCTTGAAATTAAAAGTTGGGATTTGTTTCCTACCAGAAGTGGGATTCATCTCAGCAAATCTGTGTGCCTAAAAGCTAGCATCTCATTTTACTTATTGTCTGGGTTCCCTCTGCATTTAATACAGAGCTATTCAGGACATGATTCATCTCACCTATCTTGGACATTATTTTGGGGATATGATAAATCAATCTCTGCAGGTTTGACTCAGTTAGTGCATGATGACTGGCATAGACTAAACACTCAGCCTGTAGACAGCAGAATTTAGGTGGGGTATTTCATATGTGTGTGATAAAATATTCCTGTCGTTCATCTCCATGAAACCATGCTCAAGTCAATGGAACTAAGAAGTTCAAAGAAGAACAGTGGCACATGTTTTTATGAGCTATCACTCTGCTAAGGGGTTTCTCTCTTGTCACCTTCTCCTGCCAACAAGGTTTGACCATATTGCACACTTTAAAAAAAAAAAAAAAGCCTTCAACATAATTTAACTGGACATAGGCAGACAATGACAGATGCAACCCTAAGTATAATTAGCTTTTTCCCCCGCTTGATATGCAGAAAGAGGAAGTCTTCTTGTCCAATCCAAATGATGTGTGCAAATTGCCGCGCTGAACTAATTCATAATGACACCGTCCTCAGGACCTGTGTGGAAAATTTCCTTGTTGTCTGAGAAACCTTCATATCCAGTATTTTTCTGTAAATTATCCTCAAATGTAGTCTTTGGTTCAGTAACTCAGTTGGTACAAATCAGTGAAGAGAGACAGAAATACTGAGCTACGCCACCTTGCATTAGCCAGCAGGTTAGCCTGGTAAGTTGTGTTCTTAAACTGGAAATGCCTATGGAAATCTTCCTAATGCCACTTTCTACAGCTACCTTTAAAGTTGTTATCTATTTGAGTTACAGAAAACAGACACAACATCCAGTATCTGATTTTTGGTTTTATTTCTCCACTATCATTTCTGTTGGTTGGAGGACCAAAATGTATTTCAAAATGTATTTCAAAATGTATTTCATCTAAAGAGGCACGGTTGCAAAAACAGTTGCAGCTCATCTAAGACAATATGCCATAAAGTTCTTCGTAAAATGGATTTCGAACACTGGCAGAGAAGAAAGTGGGCAACAGTTTTCTTCACTATTTATATATCAAATTTTACTATCTGATGACCTTGTGAAGCCTTTGGGGATTATTGCAATAAAAGTGTTTTATTTCTTCTTATATATTTTGCTACAGTCAGTATTGGATTCAGTTTATGAACTGATGGTACCTGCTTAAGATATCGTTTTGAGAGAATGCCTGTAGAGCATACATATGCTTTGGCAAAGAAGATTTTTGTTTGTTTGTTTGTTTCAAATGATAATGATAAATATTGTATTTTTATCTTTATAGACCTCACTGACAACTGACTCTTTGAGCTGAGTATGTCTGTATGCATTGAGTATGTTTTGCAATCAGTGGGCATTGAATATGTTATCCAATGTTTGAAACTATGAAGGTATATATAAACATCATAAATCTGAAAATTGAAAATTTGATCTCTAACATAGCTTTACTTTCTGGTAGGCTGGTTTCCATAGCAACTTGAAGTTGCACTATCATTTGATCAGCTCTTGGTAGGAAAGCAAAAATTTATTTTGGTCCAGAAAAGAAAAAAAGAGTTTTAACATCTTCAGTAAAACATCCCATGGTATCTTTGGTAACACCACCATCAAAACCTGATAGCATGCAAGTATGCTGAAAAATCACTTATGCTCCTGAAGTTTTGAAACATGTAAGAGGGAAGAGAAGGTGGGGTAAGAACTAGAAAAAAAGTCTTTTATAAAAACTAATGCTAAATTGAGGTGTCGGGGCCAACTACCAGAGGGACAGTTTTAGTTGCGTCCTAAGGTGCTATAAGAGACACCATGAGATAAGATAAGAGTGGGAGGGATGTTACAGAAGATCAGACATGCACTGTTCAAGAGACAGCTTCCATTGCTAGTTTTCAGCTGAAATAATTGTTCCTTTTTTGAACTGAGAGCTTTTGGGTCAGGTCTATTGAAAATGAAGCTGTATATTTACATGTCTCAGTTTCCTATATACTAAGGGAATGGAGTTCTTTTTTATGTAAATATAATTTCAAGAAAGGCAGGAAAACCAATGAATATAGAGTTAAAATACTTTAGAAAATTCTCTTTTCTCTGCTTAGTGCTTATTCATCTTTGATCAGGTCTTGAGAGTGAGATTAATTTGATACAAAGTACTGTGTCAGAAAAATCCTTTCCCTTGGGAAGCCCTCCTCTGAGTGAGGTCCTGAAATATTCCCTCAAAGTGGGGCTATTTGATAATGTGCAAACTTTGCAGTGAAAAGGACACTTTAAATTCAGAAAGCAGCTTCCACAGCAATTAGGTAATTGTGCAGAACATTTTGTTACCAGGTTTCTAATTTTCCAGCCTACATCACTTGAAGCACACTAGTCCCGGAACTTTCTGGAATATTTCAACCAGGACAACCTGGACAGTGCAAAATCATGATCTTCAAAACACGCCAGGCAATGAAGTTGTTTTTACGGCATCACAAATTATCATTACACTTGCTCATAACTTTATTTATATTATTCAACCCTCCGTCAGTGAAGGAAAATTCCTGGCAAATCACTATGGCGCTTGCTCACTCTCTCTCTCTTTTTTCCATCTCTTTTTCTCCTAAACGCTGACAAGGCCCAATTCATGAAACAGATAATTGTTGAAGCTTTGCTAAATGCATGACAGTTGTAATGGTTATTTACAACATTTTACGTTTGAATTCAGATGAGTAGTTCTACAGCTAATCTCTGATTTTTTACATTCATCATGAACTGCTGTTTCCTAAGTATTCACTTGTGATGTGATCTACATACACACTGATTTTCTATAAATGTTGAACTTCTGTGAGTGTCACAGGAATCCTTTCTCTGAACCTGAAAATAGACAAATCATACTTTATAAAGTGATTGAAAATTTAAAGTCAACCGCAACCATTAAAAATGATCAATTCTCCCATTCTCAGAGAAGAATATCTGCAAATATACTAAATTTGGCTTGATTGTGCCTTTACACAGAGCACTGAGGAAGGGGTTCTTGTCTACTTACAGAGCAAGTATCAGACATTCAGACCTTAATTTCCTTCCAAGACAGGCCAGATTTTCTTCAGAATACGAGTTGTGTATACATATGCCTGGTTCATTTCAACTGCGAGACAATCTCAAAATACATATTACCTCTTACAGACCACAGAGCTGGACAAAGGTGTGTGTAGGGTTTCTCTGTTTACTTTCTTGTTTCCACTCCTGAGAGACTAGTACAAGAATTCATTCTCTGAATGTAGAAATTGCAATTCTGCCTGGCTAGTTTGTGGTTTATCTAAGTAGAAATAAAGCCTAATTCAGCAGAATCCGCAGAATATCTATTCTGCATTTCACAAAATGCTGTATCCCAAGAAGCTATAGGGCCCAATGCAATGTCCTGCCAAACTAATAGAACATCTTCCATTGACTGAGCTTTGGATCAAGCCCAGGGGGAAAATATGGCTGTAAGCCGAATTTATTTCCTCCTTTCCCTTCCCCATCTCCTCCCCACCCTGCTATGCCAGACTAGCGCGTTATTCACTTGGCACTGAAAGCATTAACCCTGGACATCAGAGGAATAAGACAAGACCATGCTGTATAAAAATCCAGCTAATTTTAGTATACTTACAGTCATCTTTCACAGCAATTCTTTCTTTAGATTTGGCAAAAGACATACCTGTGTAGCCAAAACACCTTTTTTTGCAATCCTCCTTCCCTCAGCTTCTGTCAAACAGCATCTTGAAACTCAGCTAATGCACCAAAAGAAACCCTTTAAACTATTAACTCTTGCCCTGGCCATTTCTTATCAGAGCTGTAAAGCTTGTTAATCAAACTGATATCAAACATAATTTTAGTGCATACAGTCACCAAGTAGGTCTTCTAATCAGTGTTTAAGTAATAAAAGACACCAGCATCTCCACACAGCCATGAGTCCTTTGTGTGCGCTGTGTAAACAGAACTGATAACGATCATATCGTCTTCAGCATTCTTGGGAGATAACGTGTCACTCAGACTTTAATAAATGGGTTAAAGCAATACTTTTTGTCAGTTTATAGGACCAGAAGCCATTAAGAATAAATTACTTTTTTAATTAAAGATTTTTTTATTACCTAATGAATGAATTTAAAATGTAAACTGCTGATTGAAAAAGGAAAATGGACTTCAGCCAAGACAGTGAAGAATTCCAGCATATAAGAAAAAAATTAATGAGAGCCAGCTGCACATTGCATTGACCTTCTACAATTTGAACAGGTAGTTAGCATGTTTAAAGAGAATGGTACATTAACATAATCTGAATTATCATTATTAAAATGCTGCTCCAGGTGTAATTAGTATTTTATTATCATTAATGTTATGACTTCATTTCCATCCTGGACAGATTTCATCTAGTGTTACTTCTCTCCTGTCTCCATGAACTGCAAGCTCTGTGGCAACTAACAATGAAAGTCTGCACTGTTGTCTCATAAATTAATAGATCTTAAAGTCAGAGGGAGCTCTCCCAGAAAATTCTTCCCCGATCCCATGCTTTTTGGCTGCACTGCTCTGTGATCCTGACCAAACCCATGTTGACTGCTCCTCTAAGGTCTACTTCCCCCAATGGTCACAAACATCTCTGGACAGTCTTACTCAAGTAACTCAAATACTTATGTCTTTGGAAGCACAGAAAGGAACAGAAAGGTGAAATACTGGTCTGTTGGTCCAGCCACATGAGTCTCTACCTTCCTGCACCCCACAGTCATCTGTAGTAAGTAGTCGTTCTCCTCGTATACAATAAATCTGTTCTTACGGCTTGGTTTTGTTCATCATTTGGTTTTCATCACGTATTTATTAAACACCTCCTAACTGGTGGTACATTTTAATCACACACTTGTCACACCATCTTGCCCCAAATATTAGGCCTGGTAGACTCTCAAGGTCAGAGATTCTCATACCAAATTGTGTAAGTGGGTCAGCCTTAGGTTCTTCATGTGTTATATCACTCATAGCCAGCCAACGTTTAACATCATGAGCTTCCTATCTTTGTGTTTCGAGTGATAATTAAAACCATCACTTTCCTGGGGACTTATTTTTGGCTTCGTTTTTCTGTCAAGCCTTCACAGAGCTTTGCTTATACCCAGCAGTCACGTTACTGTGTCACTTCAGGTTAGTCTTGGCTTACAGCCACTAAGCTGCACGCCGAGCTCAAGGTGTGCAAACCCTCAGGAGGCATCATTGGGTACTCACCCAGTGGGGCCAGTTATCTTAGCAGATCCATTTTCTAGACTTTTCTTTGTCTTGCCTAAACAAATCCAACACATCCCTTCTAGAAAATCAGCCTATCCTCATTTAAAAAAATCACCATATTCAAAGGCAAATGGTTTCCCTGGTGACTTAGCTTCTCCATTTAACTTTTGTCCCATATTTCTAATGTATCTGTTTAGCTTTTGCTGTCAATCACTTGATGTAATGATTGGTTTATTCTGTTTTATGTGCTGGGTGTTTTTGCTAGATTAAAAATCTCTCTTCCTGATGGAGCTACTGATAGACTGTGAATTGATCACTGCTTTATCTTGTCTTAGATAAATGATACATATATTGAATTTAATGAACTAGAAGGAAAAAAAAAAAGAAAAAAAAACGTGTATATATATACTTCCAATTTTTGGTGATTTTTCCAAATTCTGCCCTTCTTTCTTGAACCTTTTCCATGTTTTTAGCCTTTTTTTTTTTTTTTTTAAATTAAATTATTACTGGTAGGATTTACCAAGACCAGTGTCACAAAAGCTGAATGTAACTTCTTTTTGTACCTGACATGTCTTTATTTTCTTATATTTTCCTAAGGCATTTCAAGCAAGATGTTACTTGAACCTCTTCTCTGAGCTCTAGAGAATGTGTTCATCCCACTGAGGTTATAGGTTGTGATGTGCAATCATTAAGAATTCATAAAGGTTTCTAATAATAATCTTTAGGTTGGTGTCACCAGGATCTTTCTGAAACTTTCACCTTTCTAAATTTTTCCAAGTTCACTCCTCGCCTTAGGTTTTTCTTTGTATAATTTTTGAGCAAACAAAATTATTCCTCTCTCCTTGAGCAAGAAGAAGTGAAAGAGGGAAATCTTTCCTGTCTAAAAACAAAGTAATTAGAACTTGTTTTGAAGAGCTCTATATGCAAAACAGTTAGCGATTAAAAAACAGTTTGTCATAAAGAAAATTTAAAAGCTTCCTTCTTCCAGAACAGGCTGAATGACGTTTCAGACCCTAGAACTCATATAACTCTGAAGAGAAACTTTTGCATTACCTTTTCTGACTCTCCCTTCTTTTAATGCATTTCTGTCTGTGAGCACTTTTAAATCAGTCCGAAATTTCTTTAAAAAACAAACTAATAAATTTCATAGAAAAGCACCATACTTGAGCTGCTGACTTTTAAAAGTCAGCTGTCATCTTGAGTAGCTGATTGCTTTAAAAAGTCAAAATTTAAAAATCAAGACAGGGTGGTCTGTCTGGTATTGTGTGGTGAGACCAGATGATTGTAACAGTCCCTTCAGCATCCGATGTACAAGGAGAGATTCACAAATATTTGCTTTATGTAGTCTTACGTCCCTTCAGCTTTTGGTACCCAGACTCTAGAAGCTCCTTTAAAGGGTAATTCACAGACTTGCTCTGGATCCTATTCCAGAGGAGCTTTGTGCTCTGCTTTGACTCCAGAGGAAGCACCAGAGATGGGACATAGGAAAAGACACACTGGATCAGAGCAAGGTCTGTGCATCCCAAAAGCCTCTTTCCAGCAGCGACCTGTAGCAAATGCCTAGGCAAAAACTAATTACTGGGTGTGTTCACAAGATTACTTCCCCAAAACACCCTTTTAGCCTCCAGCAGTCCTCCTTTTAGGGATACCCTGAGCAACTAGTGTTGTTCTTTATAATCATTAACAATAAAATTACATTTTTTATTATAAAAATATCCCTGAGGTATTTTTCTTCCATTAAACTGTCCAATCATCTCTAGACTCAGGGACACTATTATTATGCATAGCACTTTGTGACGGAGATTTCCACAGCTTAATCACATGTTGTGTGAAGAAGCAGCTTCTCTACACCTCAGTGGCCTTTGTTAACTCTCCCCTTTCTCTTGATGTTCAACCCATGTTCCCAGTTTCCTGCACACATGTAGTACCACACACGTAGTAGCTTATGAAGTGGCTGCAGAAACCTGTGTTAACAACACATGACTTTCAGCAGTTATAGTTTATGTCTTTCTCTTGAGAAGCCAGGGTTTAAACTTTAGAGCTAACAACCCAACCAAACAAGTTGTGATTGATGAGACCTGCAACCTGCCAGGAACTGGAGGTGTCAGTCACAAATACAAAGGTGGCTTTGGACCTGTTCGCTGCCCCTGTACCTCACTGCCATAACTGTATTCAGCAAGATCAGCTAAACCTTAGTCCCTTCCTAGACAAGACATTCCATAAAAGTCACACATCATTAAAATCTGCACTTTTCTCACGACCCACTGCAACCTCAAATTTGCAATAGTCAGAGCAGCTTGCAGATTTCTGCACGATTGTGGGAGATGATCCTGAACGTATTAATTGTATTTTATATAAAGTGAGACACACTAATCAAAATTTCATGCAATTTTGGTGTCTCTTCTTTTTTTTTTTTTTTTTTTTAAATGTATAAGCAATAACTTGTCTATTTTTATGTGACTGTATTTTTAATTTACAACAAAAGCTCCTAGAGCTTGGAAAAAGAACTTTCTTATATAAGTATTATAAATCAAAACACTAATAAATAAATATTGCATATACCAGGCAAGCAGCAAGTCTGCAAATCATTTTTGTAAGTGCACAGTAAACCTTACATTGACAAGGTTGTACAGGTGAAGTGCCACAAAGATTTGCAGGAAAAAAATATGTTGGCGTACACAGAATTTTAGATTTAAATTTCCACATTACAGTGCTCTCAGCAAACAGTTTTGCAGAGTGCTTTCATGGTGAATAAGGCAAATTGCACCCTCATCTACCTTAGGAGGAGTGGGGCCTTCAGATCCGGGGTATTTTTAATCTCTATTGGTGCCAGTGAAACTGCATCTGAAATACTGGACCAGTTTTGGGCTCATCAGTTGAAGAGGGATGTGGAGAGAGTTCAAGCAGATGGTGAGGGAGCTTGGGCGTGTGACCTACTTGGAGAGGGTGGTGGAGCTTGGTCCTTATCATCTGGTGAGGAGGATGTTAAGGAGGTGATCTACTATCAACCTAAGATACTTGAAGGGTAGTTGTAAAGAAAAAACCCCAAACTTTTCTCATTACTAACACTGGCGATGGCCCCAGGCTGAATCTTGGGAGGTTCAGCTTGGACATTCAGAAAACCCTTTCTACCCGGTGGGTGTTGTAGCACTGAATAGATTTCCCAGAGAGGTTGTCGATCTCCATTCTTGAAGATTTCTGGACTAATTCAGACAAAGCCATGGCTGACCTGATTTGCTGGTGGTGCTGGTCCTCCCTCAAACAGGAGGCTGGACTAAGTGACCTCTGGAAGTCTCTTCCAACCAGCATCTCTACGATTCTATGATGATTTCCACCATTTCTTAGCTGAGGCAGTTACGTGGTCATGCATCTACAGTGCATTTAGCATGAAGTTGCTATTTCTGCACACTGCTTTGCTGTAATGCGTGAAAACAGTGGATAGTGAAAGACCAGTTCAAAGGTCTTTTTATCACACTCTGCTTTAGCGGAGGTATAAACTGTGAAATGATACCTTTCCTCTGTCTGCGGATTCAGACATTCCTACCACCACTAGACAGATCTGCCTCTTTAAGTCTTTGGAAATTGCCTCATAGGATGCAGACGCTTGTGCAAACAAATAATCTGTAGCACTCTCCTTTGGGGGATATAATGGTTATTGCTCATATTTACCTTATAAACAGTTGAGTGAAGAGCCACATAAAATGCATGCAATTTACAAGACAAAATAAATAGAATTTGCAGGTGCAGTTTAATTTACTGATGGAAAACAAAATATTACACTCAAATAATTTGTTTCCTAGCAAGAAAAGGAAAGTTAGAAAATGTGAGCCATGGTTACACTGCTATTTGGCTATTTCTCTTTGTACATTCATGGAGCAGAGGGGATGCATTTTTTGTAGGAATTGATGGAACACAGCAACAGGAGACAACAGTCACAACAGCCTGATCTGTTTTGATGAGACAGTGGATAACTAATGACTTGATTCTACAGAAACTAAAGGTATAGAAGAAAAGCCTGCAAAAAAAAGTGTACAACATACTCTGAAAGCTTTTTAATTATTCTCAATCATAGCTGAAACTTAAGTTGATGTCACCAAGACACCCCCTCCTAAAACCACGACAAACTAGAGTTCATAGAAAAGTACCCTTAATGACTTGCCTTTAGCGTTCCTCAGACTTGTCTATCAAACCAGCAGTATTTAGGAAGCCTCTGTGGGGCACTGTTTCAAACATTAATAAATTAATCAGGGAAGAACCTCTGGATATTGCAGCTGTTATTTTTCAAGCCAGAGGACTTGTATAATCAATCCACAAACTCCTCTGGCCAGACAAGATGAACTGAATGGACAAATGCCAGGTGATATGAGACTGTCTAAGTTTTTATAAAGACTAAGATGTCCCATTTGCATCCTAGACTTTTTACTCTTCTATTAAAAAAATCTACCAGTACATCTGTTCATCTTTGTAATATACTCTTAAGGCTATGAAACAGAGAATGTATCTGAATTAAATAAAATTGAGAAGAACATTTATTTTTATTAAATAAAAATACCTATGAGTGTCTTTTTCATGTCTTTTTTTTTTTTTTTTATTTCCTCAAGATCCATGCCATTTGAGTAATTCTAAAAGGAGTCACAGACAAGTTGCTGGAATAAAAGAAGTGCATGCATAGGTAAGTTCATGTCAGTATTTGCTAATAGACAGAAAACTACCTAGGTTTTATTAATTTACCTTGAACTTTAAGTTACCATAATATCCAGCAATTCTAACTGAAAGAAAAAAAAGCAGCCAATGTCTTCAGTACATCTGCGTATCTATACAGAGATCTGTATAAAATTACGTAGGATTACAACACTGTTGATTAGACTAATGAGGTAATTATTTTTTTCAAATGCTCATTTTTCCATCTCTCTTTTAGCTGAAAGGTAAAAATACAATAATGGAATGACCAGCAAGTGTGCACAAAACTATATTACCCCAAAACCTGTACTAATAGACAGAACTAGTTCTCATGAGGGAAGCATGCAAAAGATATACAACAATAAAGCCAGGATGAACTTCCAATTTTGCAGCAATTAGACTGGTATCTTAATCACGAGACTAACAATTTATTCACAAGATAGCATGGCTTCCTACCGACTTAATATAACCCTCAGACTGAGCTGAATTTAAGGTGCTTGGACAAATGGACGTCGAGTCACCTAATCCAGAGAGGCAGGGGTGGTTAATCTTAATTTATTTCAGATGTGTAAAGTACAGATGTCTACTGCTGACCAGTGAGAGTCCCAACACGACGGGATTTCAGGTTGCTGCTAAAAAGAAGTGTTCTAGTCTCTTTCCTACGTGTCTCAGTTGCCTCCCTTGCACTGAACCTAAGGGTCATACAGCCTCAGGATGAATCAATTCAGCAAGCTGGTGCAGTGGAAAACTAAACCATTCCCCCAAAAATCGGTTTTCCCCCATGAGAGGGACTCACTGAGTGCAGCCTGCAGTCCTGACAATTCACTCCATTCTGCAGCAATGTGACAGCTAAGTTTGATACAAAAGGCTCAGTCACAAGGTCTCATACAAGAAAAAAGAGACCGTACAGCTGTGAGAAGACCCCACCATAGCTAAAAGAAAATAAAACTACTGCTTTCAGTAGCAGCCAGTAACCCAAACTAACACTGCCCTAGGTGTAAGACCACATCCTATGTTTTTAGGTGAAATGCGTTATATTCCAGGTGCCTAATCTTTGGCAAGTCCCCAGATCTGGCTGATGATGGGCTCAGAAGGGAGAGACATGATTTAGCTCCCTTCTGACACATAGTCTTTTATTTCTTCTCATGGGGACCAAGATACAGGCATATAAGCAGATTTTCCATCTGAACAAACTCAGACAAAGGAGCTGCAAAATGCTCCTGCTTCCCATAATTTATACGTAATTATGGATTACAAACATTTTTAGACCAAAGATTTTTGTCTTTTTCTGAACCACCTGATGCATGTATCTGTGGCTGTGCTATAATAGAGTGAAATGAGTACTTCTGGAAAGAACCAAACAAAGCTGCTGATGATTTTCAGAATTAATTTAACAACCCAGTCTTCACTGTTTGAGATTCTTCTGTTCCTTGACGAAAACCAACAAAATGACCTTCCTCTACCACCACCCAATCTGAATTGCAAAATTTCTTTTTGCTCCAAAAGTTTCAGTCTTTCTGCATAGTGGTGACTTGTTTGTTTAGGAGAAGCTAGTTTTCCCTGGAGATACAAGTGGGTGGTATTAAAAACCACACTGATTATGTAGGAGCAGAATTGTATTATACAGCCTACTTGCTAAAAAGAGGGACGTGCAGTAAAGAAGCTGAAATAAGGCATTGCTGAATGGCATGAATGATTTCAGTAGCATTTATTTTAATGAAAACAGCTAAATATGTCAGTGTGCCATAAATATATATCTAGTATTTAAGTATACAGAAGGTGGAAATCAGGAACAATTATTTCGTGAGAAACAGAACTGGACCTTATTTTAGACTGATAGTCTCATTACTGCAGGCAATGTAAAAGACTTACAGATATTCTGGGTTTCTTACTCTCAAAACAAAGGAAGTTCCTTCCACTTCTTTCAAAACAATCTTGCACCAAAGCTTTTTAAGTGGAGTTGCAATTATCCCTCACCATGCACTCTTTCAAAATAATCTTGCACCAAAGCTTTTTGAGTGGAGTTGCAATTATCCCTCACCATGCATTAGGTTTTGCTCTCTGGTTTAAATAGAAGAGTTAGAGATATTAATAAACAATAAGACTTATAAAAACTTATATCAGTCTGTACCTCGATTCCAGAGGTGATCATGACACACTCCCTTAGTATTGACTCAAGTTTACTGTGGAACAAAACCTATATCATCTGTTCTTGTTGCTTTTTTTTTTTTCCCAAGTCATTTTTCAAGCTCATTCTGACCAAAATGACTGGAAAATGTTCTTCAGAGGTCAAAAACCTCAGTGCAACTCTCAATTTCTAACCAACGTTTTTTTTCACCTACCTATGGTCCACTTAGTTTCACCAAAGAGATAGGGAGGTTAGTACAAACTGAGATGCTCAGCTTTAGGTTGCCCCTGCAAAATGCCGGTTGCCACAGGATAAACTTAGAGTCCACCTACAGTACTGCAGAGTGATGTTACTGGAATTGCAGAGAGACATTACTGGAATTTTTCATGCCAAATGTAGTGTCATGAGACTGCCAAGTATTGTAATGCTGCTGAGCTTTTCATACAAGGGGTCAGTGGGTTTCAGAGAGGGTTGGGGTTGTGGGAACATGTTCTCTGCTCTCACCAATTTCCGGCTCTCCAACTGATTTGGTCTTTCCAAGTGGACTTCACTTCTGTGATAAAAGCTGTATCAGAAGGTGGCACTGAGATTACTGGTCACCTTTTTTCCTCTTACAGTCCCCTTCAGCAGCACATTTCCCTCATTGATTTAATCCCCCAGGACACATTATCTCAGACCTGCAGCAGATTTTATATGCCTCGATGTGTAGCTGAAGATGGTGAGCAGTGTTACTGGTTGCAGGAAAGGGAAGGGAGCATGGCCCAGTTCCCCAGCTGGAGCTGAGATGATGAGATCTCCACTGGTCTGGGACAAATGGAGATGTAGCAAAGCAGCCATGGTGAAAATCAAGGCACTGCAGATGCAGTATCAAACATAAGTGCCTCACTGCATGTCCTATTTATTGGCTTGGGCTCTGAGTCACATTAACTATTGAGCTGTTCCTGAGCTGGCTTACAGCCATCTAAACATCCCTTTCCTATATCTAGTAACGAAAGACAGTGAAGGTTTAATATTACCCTGTTATTCAGCAGTTTTGTCACTCTTCTGATGTCTCTCGTGCCAGAATGAAGATAGTCCCCTTTGAAACAGATGGGCTTTTTTATTGTGGTCTGCACTTAATCTAGAGTGGCTCTTCCCTCCACTCTGCCTGAACATAATAAGAGGACCTCACTTTGCTTTACCAGAAACCAATGATTGAGAATTTCAGGCAGGCAGTAGGTGGATGACAAGTAGGAAAGTATGACCCTGAACAAATAATTTTCAAGGGCACAAATTCTTTCCTTCTGCCTCATTAAACATTACCCATGATTTCCCTCCTTTAAACACAAGAATACAGAATTGCCATTTCAGAACAAAGCAATGGTCCATCCAATGTATCCTCATAATCCCAACGCTGGCCAACACCGAATGCTTCAAGAGGGCATATAAAACCCCATAATATATCTAATTGGACAATAATACACCATGGGGGGAAATTTCTAACTGACTTCAGCTGGTGATCAGGTCATTATCTGAAATATGAGAATTGACAACCCTTGTAATTTTTCATTGCAGCTAGTGTTACTGCAGCTGCTGTTCTTCGTCATGAAAATATGTGTGCTACTGCTTTCAGTGGGACAAAACATGTTTCCTCTTCTGCATTCATGCTTTAAAAACAGCCACCTAATGTCACATTAGGTTTTTCTCTAGGTTAATATTATGCTGTTTTGCTGCTGTGTTTTGTGAACATCTGAAATGCAGGGTTAAAGATTTGTGCCAATGATAGTCTAAGTTGTTTGTTACCTTCTGAATTCTCCCAAATAACAGAAAAATTCTTGATTCATGGAAAAGGAAAGAGAGAGTAAAAACAAAAGAAACCGATAAAGGAAAAAAAAACCACTAAAGAAATGCAAAACTTACCACATATACTGCTAAAGGAAAAGATAAAATAAAACATGCAATATGTGGCCAAACATTTGCAGGCTTTTGATCTGACTTAAGACTAAATTCTTGTAACCAACTACATCTGCAGATGTGAGACATCAATGATGCTGCTGCAACAAGTCAGAAGAATTTAATATGTGCCATATACACATAAAGAGTCCTTCTGGGACATCAGCTCATCCCCACCTTGAATCCAATAGCTCTGAAAATAAAGATTAGTTCTGATATAATGTTTTGCACTTTCACTGGTTTCCTTCACAAATATTGTTTAAACCTTCCAGTGCGGTAAAAACTGTGGTTATGGAAAACAAAATGCAAACAGCTAAAGCAGATCTTTGTGAGGTTAAGCAAATTCCACAGATGCACATAACCACGCAATAAAAGACTGTGGCTGCCGCATAGGGACCCTGATTCTTCCTGCCCTTCAACTGCTAAAGGTCTGCCAACCTGTCACTCTCCTCCTGAAAACATGAGAACCTCTGTAGCTTCGACAATATCTACGTCTACATCTACAACTGTATTTGTATGGACATACAGAGAGAGAGGTCTGCAGCTTGAGATATCAGTTCTGTGAACACATTTAGGGTCTAAAATGAATTCCATTAGATAGATGAATTATTATTATTATTATTTTAAATCTGCTTTTTTTATGGCCCCCACCAGAAAAAGCTCAGAGGGTATGCTAAGTCAAAGACTTAAAAATTCTTTAACAGATTTCACCAAAATGCCAAGTTATCAGGCAGTAACCCTTTAGGCTTAAATTAAAAAATCAGATCTGTAAACACCAAAATAAACCAGAATTTTGTGCAATGTATCTAATTACATTCAGGAAAATAATGCAGTCTTACATTTATGTCTAGCGGTTTCTCCTGTATCATCCTTTTTGCAGTGTAGTGTTCAGGAATGATAACTCTTTCTGGAATGTGACCATTAAAAGGCCATACCCTGTATTTCAGGCTGAACTAAATGCCTTCATTTTTTGGTAGCCTTCTTTCAGAACAGTGGGAACACCACCTTCAAAATCAATGTTGCCCTTGAGGAAGTGATTTTTTTTAACTAGTTTTAGCTCCTTTACTGTTTTATTGACAACTACTAAAGAGCAATGTCTTGCCTTGTCTTAGGGCACAACTTTATAGGGAATCCACATGCAAATATAATTTGGGATAACCTGCAGGATCCTTTCTCTTTGCCTTCTTTTTTCATGAAACTTCACACATTTTTTCAGCTTTAAATTAGTTCCAGATGGACAGATGTCCCTTTGCCACACCTTCTGGCAGCTTGACCTGGTTGGAGCAGACAGCTACCTTCCAGCTCCATGCTGAGTGACTTGGAAGTGGTCCAGGCAGCACACGCAACAGATAGAGTTGCCAGCTGACATACTGAAAGAATGAGACTGTCTCCCAATTTAAAGACAATATGGGACAAAACTCTGAAGATCAGAATAGTACCAGAGCATCTGGCATCCACCAGTGTTTACTGCAATAGCCAGTCAGCTAAGTTCATTTTGCTGCAGAACATGTTAGCAAAGCGGACATGTAGTGCAGAGATCAATCAACCTAGGAAGCCTGTGGTCTTACAAACACACACTTAACTTTCTACTTGCTGCTAGGATGATACTACCGCTCAGTCTCTTAGGGTATGTCTATGCTACTAAACTAAACAGGCCTGTGAGTTTTCCATAGCCTTGGGGACAAGTGACATTGCAGGAGTAACATCCAAGTACCTTAACAGTCTTTCTCCTGGAAGAGAGTCCAGACCATCTATTGGAAACAGTGCCTGAATTGTGCTGTCCTCCAAATTGGGCAAGACTTTAGCTAGTTTTGGGCTAGAATGAAAGTTGCCATGAGTCAAAACCATGCTGCAGGTTTGCTAGGAATCAAACAGGAGTGTTCAAGCCTCTTCCTTGTCCTGTTGTATTTAATAGTATAAGTTTACCTTCAAATCATGCATTCAAGTCAATTTAGCAGGATTAAAAAGTAATTGCACACCTGGCATTTATGATTTCTTTTACACTCCACCAATTATCCAGCGAAACTAAGGATCCAAACTACCTTTTGTCATTTTCCCTGCCCTAGAAGCTGCATTGGGACCAAAAAGATACAAAGAAAGTCAAGGTGGGATGCTGTTATCTTCTGTCAACACCAAACCCTCAGGAATGAGCATCACTTACACACTTACTCTTTGCAAGCTTCCCTGCTTATACAACTATTCAACTGGAGCTGCATCAGTAACTGGATGCCCCCAGTAAGCAACAAAGAAACAGGGCATGCGTTTCAGTGTCTGGCCATGCAAGCGTGTCATTTCTGAGGTGTGAGAGCTGGAAGGGACAATACCAATAATCCGGTCTGACATCCTTCATTACAGAAAAAAATCAAATATCGCCCTTTATTTAGGCATTGCTGCCCTAAGCAACTTCTGCTCAAGCTAGAACAGAGTGCTAGAAATTGCTTCTTTTTAAAGGCATGGCCAAAGTCTTTTAAACACAGTAGGAGCTTATTGGTGGCAACTGGATTTTGTCTACTGGTGGCTAAGTTTAACTAGAAACATCTTAAGATTTGCATTTGCATATGCAGGTATGCATTTGCATATATTTCTCCTAAATATTAATCTTTCTGTCCTGATTTTGGCTGGGATAGAGTTAATTTTCTTCCTAGTAGCTGGTACAGTGCTGTGTTTTGGATTTAGTGTGAGAATAATGTTGATAGAACACTGGTGTTTTAGTTGTTGCTTACGCTAGTCAAGGACTTTTCAGCTTCCCCTGGTCTACCAGGTGCACAAAAAGCTGGGAGGGAGCACAGCCAGGACAGCTGACCCAAAGTGGCCAACGGGGTATTCCATACCATATGACGTCATGCTCAATATATGAACTGGGGGGAATTGGCTGGGAGGCAGCGATCACTGCTGGGGACTGGCTGGGCGTCAGTCAGCTGGTGGTGAGCGGTTGCATTACTTGTTTTTCCTGGGTTTTGTTCCTCTCTCTCTCTCTCTTTCTTCTTCATGAAAATCTATTATTATTGTTGTTGTTATTGTTGTTATTGTTGTTATTGTTGTTATTATTATTATTTTATTTCAAGTATTAAACTGTTCTTATCTCAAATTTTCTTACTTCTGCGAATTTTCTTACTTCTGCCCTTCCGATTCTCTCCCCCATCCCACACGGAGTGGGGGGACTGTGAGCGAGCGGCTGTACAGCGCTTAGTTGCCGAGTGGGGTTAAATCATGACACTTTCTTAAGAAGAATAGGAAATAATCCAAGCATGCAAGTCTCCATTCCCTCACTGGAGCTCATAGAGGCTCATGGGGCTTCTTGAATCCTGCTCCCCCCAGATTCCTTTAATCTAAGTAATTTTTAAATAAAGGAGTTCTTTTGGAATTACTGATCCATTCTCATCACAACAGACAGGAAAACATTTAAAAAGCTGCCATGCCTCGAAGAGATTTCTATTGTGAGAGGGATTACTATCTTAGTGGGAATAGTTGGGCAAATAAAGATATTGATTAGGTTTTTTTCTCTGAAATACCATTTTACGTAATTTTTCCACCATTTTTACTTATTTAAATAAATAACAACAGCAACAACAATCACATTTTCACTTTGCAAGACTGGCTACAGAGTAACTTTACAAATCAGTTTGAATATGATAACAGTGGGATTAAAGTCAATGTCACTACAAAATAGTAATAATAAAATATTTAGCTCATATGCAGAATTTCATAGACAACAAAAGCTCCTCGAAGATGCGGAGGTACTACATCCCTTTGGTTTCAATGAGACTGGTTGTCAAAATAATTTTTGGCCACTGAAGCTAAGTAACCCAGGAGATTCCATTATATCTAATAAGATTTGTTCCCCTCAGTTAGGCATTTTTTAATGTAATTTCATCTCTCACCATCCAGAAATGTAGCACATGTGACCTACTTCAATGCTGATGAGCAAATGAAGGTTTCAATTTTTAAAGTACCAAACCTGAGACACCAGACCCTAAACAGGACTGTGGTCTTGCCTCGCAGATAACCCAGCAGTCACCCTGCTGACACTGTCCTCAACTTATCTGAATGGCCATTTCTAATACATGGCCATTGATCATTGGACAGTGAAGAGACAATTTTAGTCTACAACACCCTAATTAGATTCTGGCTGCTTTCACTCCCATCCTCAGCTGCTTCTAATAGCATAGCAAAACTTTGAAATAACTGTCAAAAGGTAGACTGACTCTCCATCTTTAGTGTTTCTTTATGAACTTCAGTATCTTCCAGAAGTTATTACTCTTCTAGTTTAAAAAAATAAGAAAAAAAAAAAAAAGTATTTGGATCACTTAAAACTTGTTCCGCTTTAACAGCATTGTTATTCTGGGTCAAACATGTAAAATTTTTGAAGATCTTAAAACAGGTTCTCATACATTTCACAGCTCCTTGTTGTGCTATATCTCTGTAAAAACGTTCCAGTTCACTGTGGCTCTCACTGAACATGTTGGTGTAGATGAATTCTCCTTCATTTGTCCTTAGGCTCCTACCCTCCACTCAAATTATAAAATTCCCATTTTACAGAAAAGGAGCTGAGACACTGAAAAATATAAGTATATTCTGAAGGTCTGCACAAGGCAAGGAGTTCAGGTCCCTTCTTCTGAAATCTAAGCAATGGGGCTGAAATCATTT
The DNA here is from genome assembly GCF_000690835.1 of Fulmarus glacialis. Classification (NCBI taxonomy): domain Eukaryota; kingdom Metazoa; phylum Chordata; class Aves; order Procellariiformes; family Procellariidae; genus Fulmarus; species Fulmarus glacialis. Next base: position 32,250 of record NW_009213687.1, read on the forward strand.
CACAAGATGAGGGCAGCTGAGGAGCAGATCTAGCCACTGAGAGACACCCCAATGTATTTCTGCCTAATGGGGATGTACATGAGGATTTGTTTGGCTTGGCATCAGAGATTATCAGGAAGCCACTGATCTTCTGGAGACCCCATTAAAGGACATCCCAACCCACATTACCAACAGCAGGTGGTTTTTAAAATACACTCCTGAAGTACATAAAAGAAAGAAGGGATGCATAGACTGTCGTACACTTAGTATCATTTTCATTAGCTTTACAACATGTAAAGGTGGATATTAGAATGGAGAATGCTGATTTGTCTGACTGAGAAAATGTCTGCTAATAGCAAAAAAAAAGAACACAAAATATTCCTACTGTCTGGAAACATTTGATCATGATCACTTTGTAGGATGAAGTCAGTTCAAACATTAAGACAACTGTACCAATTTGTATTTCTTTTATACACCAAAGAGCTAAATGACAAGGCTGTATTTCTCTATGTAAAAGAGACTGAGACTTGATGCTGTCATTCAAGTTTCAAGCTGATAGGTCTAACAGTTGCCACTATGAATATCTAATTATCAACATTTTCTCACAGAACCAAAATTAACCTGAAATACTGTTATTGTTACAGCAATGCCCTACTGCCATTTTTATTTCAGTACATCATTGTAACTCAGTAAGTACATGTTAGGTAACAGAGATTCACTACTCTAGTTCAACAGTGCTGATATTCAGTGCTGTCTTCCTGCTTCAGTAGACCTAGAATCACAGAATCATAGAATCATTAAGGTTGGAAAAGACCTCTAAGATCATCGAGTCCAACTGTCAACCCAACACCACCATGCCCACTAAACCATGTCCCTAAGCGCCTCATCTACACGTCTTTTAAATACTTCCAGGGATGGTGACTCCACCACTTCCCTGCGCAGCCTCTTCCAAGGCCTGACCACTCTTTCAGTGAAGAAGTTTTTCCTAATGTCCAATCTAAACCTCCCTTGGCACAAATTACCTATTACGGACTTGCTTTATCTGCATTGCAGTAGTACTTCATGGCTCCATGTCACTGGGCATTGCACACATATATAGCAAAAGACTGCAACCAGCCAAAAGAGCTTTCTAAAATAAAATAAATTAAAAAATCAGCAGCTTACCCCTACCCTGCAGGTGGAAAATGGGAGCACCTTTTTTGTTGTACCAGGGGCTCGAGATTTCAGTGAGAAATAAGCCTGCTTTGCTTGGTGCAGGGGATCCTGTCTACAGGCACTGGGCACGTGCAAACTCGTAGGTCAACATAATCAAGTCTCAACAGCACAGTCTTCTCCATCCTGTGTCCTTATTGGGATTACACAAAGAATAAAGTTTTACTCGGTGTTACTAATGCTTTTAGCGTCTTCCCTATATGCTGTTGATCTTACACAACTGTATTAAACAGCTACTGAATTTATATGTATACACTCTGCTCTTCCCTGACTCCTAATAAAATTCTCAAAGGGAGCTGCGGTAGGAGGCGGGGAGGCAAAAGGATGGAAACAATATATTTATTTCATGCTATCTTATTTTGAATGAAGCTTGGCTTGGATTTGACAAAACCTGCTGAATACAGATGTTTTATTGAACCATTTTTTAATGTTTCAGCTGATATCTTCAACAAAATGTCAGCTGGTCGGCTTTTCTTGACACCTTCTGTTGGTGGGTGAGGCAGACTAACATGCTGGCTTAGTAGGGAAGTTGGATCCTTAATTTAATTTTTGTATCCTTGGATCCATAATTAAAGGCTCCGGATTTTGCTAGGTATTGTCATTTCTCAGAAACCGGTTCATCTCCACATCTCTTCTATAGAGAAGACTATGCAGCTTACTGGAGGCAGCATGCAATTCTTTGTAAAGAAAGCTGTAAGAAATAAACACGTGTTATTTCATAATTAAAATATATTAATATATTCATAGAAATATATGAAAAGAACACCACAGATTCATAATGGCTCTATGAAATCTATATGTCTTCTTGGAACATATCTTTTCTTAGGGTACTATGTCTAGCTCAACTTGGTCCCAAGTTGGTAGGTATAACACTGTACACAGACTTTTAAGATTTATAGCGGAGGAGGAGGAAGTAGATCAATTTTCACTTGAATTCTGGAGAAGTCAGTCTGCGCTTCCTTTCCCAAACTGCTTTTTTTAATGTGTGAAAAAGACAGTCATATCAGATTTGTGAAGAGTAGAAGAAAAAGACATGTGGCATCTATGTGAGAATCTTATTTACATACAACTGGATCCATTTCATGATATCTTGGTGAAGAGACTAAAAGTGACATCTCGAAAGAACCATGTCCATGGGCAGACACCCAGCCACCTGCAAAACATGTGTTGTTGCCAGGGAGGAGAGCAGCCAGTTTTGTGCCAATAAAAACCTGCATCAATCAGAGGCCAGATAATGCTGGCTGAGAAATCTGTTTCTGACTTGGGACTGGTTTGCAGATGTTGACTTCGCCAGGTCAATAGCTGTAAGTGGCAACTCCATGTCAGAGAGAGGAAATTTCACAGGTAGCAATCCTGAATGGTCCTCCTGGTGTCCTTCTTGCCTTTCTTCCTGGCCCACACACCAGTTCTGCTGTGTGACTAGTTCTAAGACAAGAATGGCCCTAATTGATTTCCTTTTGCACCTCTACATACACAGGTGCTTTCTCTTATAAGTCATAGCTTCACCTGGGAAGAAAGACTTCTATCAGGTAATTGAAACTGTGGCCATAAAATAGCCATCAGTAAATCATTAATTCTGCATGTGATCTTTGGAGATGACCCAGCCCAGTATTCAGCCAGAACATTATAAAGACTGGATTCTTGGCTTATGTTTGAGTGATTTGAGTGGCATTGGTGGTGCTGAATAAGTCCTATGTGAGACAGTGGGAGATGCTCTGCATGTATCCAAAACCAAGAATATTGTAACACCTTCTGAGGTTTGGTCATGAGAAAATTTCCTTCATTTTCATTGATTTTTTTAACAGGTGGCTGCAAACACTTTTACATTAGTAAGGCCAAGGGAGTTAAATAAATCAAAAATTTGTATGTACACAAATAGACATGCACGCAAATGTACATACACACATGCAAATACAGACATAAATGTGTGTGTCTATTTGTCTAAAGAGAATATTTAGGCCAATTGAAGAAATTCCCAAGAGCTTTCTTACTTTGTGTCACTGAAGAACAACATCAGATTTTCCAGATTATAATGCCTTGTTCATCAACCATTCATAAAATTGAAAATACATTCTTTACTCCTTTTTTTCTCAATCTTACTGTTGGGCTTTGCCGTTTGAGTTTTCTTTTTTTGGTGGTGATGATATATCACAAAGTGTGTGTTATCAAATGTCTTTGGCTGCTAGGGTTTGTGGTTTGTTTGGGTTTTTTAATAGAAAATTATGTAGCTATTGAACTTGGAGTTGAAATTATATTGCAGATATCTAACTTTATTTTTTTATGGGAAGTTAAAGCAAACAATTAGAATAAATCTTTGGAGAACATTATTTCTGCAAAAGATATCTCTTTGGTATATGCATAATGACTTTTTCCTCTAAAAACAAATCTTTCAAGGTATTCCAGTCTCACTTTGCAAGAATATAGGAAAGGTCATCTGGCAGCAAAAGAAGGCAATCACAAAGTTCCCTGTTTAAATATGGCTGTTGTTTTTAATGAAAATATTTTATTACAAATGACCTAAAGCCTTTGAACTTTAGAAAACACACTGATGGCTGGAAAATACTTTGCAGAAGCTACTGATTCATTTTCTTGAAATGTCTGTTCTTAAACACTTGAGATGGCAAGCTGTTCTGGAGAGGTTTATACACATATACTTGTACATGTACACATATACACATACATATATATATGTGTGTGTATATATGTGTGTATGTATTTTTTTTTTTTATATATATATATATGCCAGAATCAGTCCTACATAAACTGTACAATGATTCATGCAGGTATAGGGCATCCAAAAATTTTGACCGTTTGATTACTAGTATAAGAAATCACTTGAACATGAAATAGTTAATAAATTTATCCAGAAACACCCTTGTTGAAGGCAAAACCAAGAACTACTTATGCAAAGGCTGACAGAAAAAAGAAGAGGGGGGAGAAAATGACTTCTTGAATGTCTGCTTGTATTTAAAGACACTCATTTTAAAATACTGAAATAATTAGTAGATAAAGAGTTAGAGTTTTTGGACTTATTTGAATTTGAATGTCAGTTTGTATTAAGCTCTGTGAAAAAATAAACATCTATCTCAGAAATAACCTGGCTTAATGGAGAAGTTATATCTCCAACTCTAAAGAGGCTCCAGGACCACCTATCACAAGGACAACGAAAGGCAGGCTGAGCCTAGGCAGGGGGAAAATCTCAGTATCGCCAGGGCAAAAGCACAGCCTGATCTGGATAGAAAAACAGAAGATATTGAAGAAAGATAAGATATTATCTTCTTAATATTGAAGAAAGTGATTTTTATTTCTTCTGCTCATCCTGTGGGGGACGTGTAACACAAAACAAAACAAAACAAAAAAAAAAAAGAAGTAAGCGTTTGTTGTATTTTGCACAGCAGATATCAAGAGTATTGAGAGGAGTATTGAGAACCAGGGTAAGCAGAGCCCCTCTCAGCATGAGCCTGTGTCTGCTCAGGAGCTGCACGCTGTGAAGGTGCTTAGCTAATGTAAAGACGAACCTTGCTGATCTCAAATCCACCTGAATTTGCAAGACTTGTGCTGTTTTCCCTTTCTGGGGACAGAGCTTACAGCAGCTCCTGTTCTCCGCAGTTCTTCAGCTTCATAGTTCTCAGCATAGTTCATCCTCTTCACTCCAGAAAGCAAGTGTCAGAAAGCAAAGAAAAGGAGCAAAGGCCAAAAGATGCTAGAAACAGTATTAACAAAAAATGACTCTTCAGTTCAATATTCATTCAGCACTCAATAAGTCAAGACCACTGAGACCAGCTCAGTTCGGTCTCAACAGAGAGGAGGTTACAAAGTATAGAAAAGGATTAAATTATTATTTTTATTGTTTTCAATGGGATACTAAAATCCTTTTTTAATTTGTGATATTAACAGCTTCTCCTGTTAAATATGGTATTAATGAGACCAAGAATTCCTCTTGAGAATACCAAAGTAAATGGTAAGATATACTGGGATTTAAATTAGATTTCTAATTCCTCCTATTCACTGATTTGCCTGTTCCAAGACAAATCCATTTAAGTAAATGCTGCCTAGGCTTTCATAGTACTTAGAGCTCAATTTCATAATCAAGCAACGGTGCCTTATCAGGTTATTGCACATAATCAGAGCTGCAGGAACTGCCCGTGCCCTGTCTGTTCCCAACCCTCCTCACCGAAGGCAGTGGGACTGGCTTCAGCATGGGGTCAAGCTAAGTCCAGTTATCTTACATTTTCAGCAGTTATCACTGCCCCCCTGATAACACACTAATGCAACTGGAACACCGAGCCTTTATTTAACAATTTCTTCCATTTTCTCACTTATAAAATGATTAACCAAGATAAATCAAGTATTATTCACTGTCAAGTGCAGTTATAATACTTATTTATAACCTGTTTTCCTATAGCATGACAAAAGCCCCTGGGGGGGGCTGGGGACTGGGAGTGATGGGGGCTTCCCAGGGAGCCAGGCTGGCTGGGGCAGGGGGCAGCCAGGGGCATCCCCCAGACCAGGGAAACAATTTCTAGAATGAGATAAGTTCCACCTGACTAAGTGGGGTATAAACATCTTGGCCAACAGGATGACCAACATGGTGAGGAGACCTTTGAACTAGGAATGACCAGGGAGGGATATGATGAATTGCAGTCAGAATTAGAGGGCAGATCAACGTGTGTGTCTTCTACAGACCACCTGATCAGAACGAAGTGGATGGGGACTTCTGCAGACAACTGGAAGCAGCCACACATTTGCAGGTCCTGGTCTTCAAGGAGGACTGAGCCACCCTGATAACTGCTGGAGAGACAACAGCAGAGCACAAGCAATCCAGGAAGTTTCAAGGAGCCGAGGAAGGTACACGCTCTGGGCCTGATACTTACAAACAAGAAAAAACTAGTTGGGTATGTCAAAGTCAGGGGCAGCCTTGGCTGTAGTGGGTGTGAGATTTTGGAATTTAGGATCCTGACAAGAGGGAGCAAAGCAAAAAGCAGAATCACAACCATGGTCTTCTACCTGAAAACTCTAGCTTGCTTTGTGATATACCTAATTACAGACAGCATACGTTTGGGCGCAGATCAAAGTCTAGCTTGAGGCACAGTCACAGCAGGCAGCTGCCATGGACAGTGGAACAGCTGAGGTTCTGCAGCTTACTTCTCTTATACCAGTGCCCCGGAGCATCTGCCTGGCAGCTGCTGTTGCTGCCCCGAGACAGGAGTTACAAGAGGTTGGAAAGTGCTTTTTTAGAGAGATGGTCCATCAAGAAATCTTGGCCTTCACCCCTCTCCTTCCCTGACAGCACTGGGAGCACAAGCCTGATTCCCCAAAGTTTTTCCCTCTTCTGCTTCTCCCTCCTTCTGTGTTTTCTCCCATTTTTCCCTTCCTGCATCAAGCCCAGACCACTGGGGAGCCTTCAGCTGGCTTTGGAGGAAAAGCAGTTGTTCTCTTCTGCTATACATCAACTCACCGAAAAATAAACTCAGTGTGGACACCTGTACACTACTCTGGCTGAAATATCCACACACTGCCTTAACTCCACTTCTATTGTTGCTGTTTTAAGGAAGAATATTTTCCTTCACCCAGGCTTTAATTCCAGTCCATCATAAATTTTGACTATTAGAAAAAATTTTAAATATCAGGTTCTGGAATAGGAAAGATTTTGAGATTTCCCAGAAAATCTGCATGCCACTCTTTGGCATTTTCAGTAGTAATTATGCTATCTATGGTACGCCTTTTTATCATGTGACTATAATCCAGTGTGAATGTGTATATTTTACATTTTAAGAGACACCCAAAGCCTTTCTTTCCTGTTTCCTAGGAAACAGCCACCCAATCCCTTTCAGTTAAACAGTGAACAGCTTAGTTTCCATTAAGCTGTTCATTACTTCAGAAAGCTAAAATGATCACCACAAATTCAAATAGCCCTCCACAGAAGAATTATATGAATTTCAGAAAACAATACATTGGAAAGTATAATGATAATTTCTTTTTTCCAGGAAGAAAAGGCTTTTTTTTTCTCTCTTTCACCACCTTAGAACTGCCCAGAACATTTTCAGCAAAACATGTTGGTCTGTCAAAACTAACATGTTTCATTAGGTTCTGTTAGTTTTGATGAAATTTCTAGGGGAAGAGACACAAAGGAGACTTCCAATGCTTCATGGTCTTTTCATGACAACAGTTATTGTGCTGGATACAAAGTCATCAGGGATGAATCTGACTAATGTGGGGTTTCATGCAACATTTTCACTGGAAGATCCAACCTCAAATTACAGTCTATACATCCACAGACAAAAGAAGATTCACAAAAAAAAAAAAAAAAACCAACAACATCCAGATCTATCCTCCTGCTGAGCAATTTTTCTTTTGCTTCTGGCAAAAAGTGCTCATCATGTGCCAGCACGACTTGCCAATCGTAGGTACCATGAAAAAAAGAAGACTGGTAGTGTAGATTTTCATAACAGTGCAGCATTCAATTCATATTTGGCCTCATTGCTTTTGAAGTTTTCAGGTGGGCTTGAAACCTTTTCCTTTCTGATGTGTCATCAACTCTTTAAATAGGAGAGCCTAAGTCAGCATTGCTGATAATGCCAAATACAGCATCTCCTACTGAAGATACAGCTTCTCTTTGCCCCCCTTACTTGCTTTAACTTGGTGCTATTTCTCCCTTAAATATCTTGTGATGACATAAAATTGTCAGTGCTGCATGACTTCATGTAAAATGAAGTTAACACACTGTATTTTATAGCGCCCCAGTCCTCCCATTCCCAGTTGGGGTATACCCAACATCCAGGGAACCCTTTTTTGCACCGAATCAGTGATAAATGATACATTTATAATGCATATATAAGAGAAAGAAAAAGATAATTAGCTTTTCATCTACTTTCCCATATCAATTCTGAAAGAACTGAAAGTCACCTATTCTTTTTCTCCATTCTTTTGTCATTCTTTCGTCATCGTCTCCTACTGTTTCTTATTTCTGTGTTTCTAGTTCAGCAAACTGGTTAATCTTGACTTTACCCACTTTTTTGTCATGCTGTCTTCTACACACAGAAAACTGCTGTGTGGATCTACCTTCTCTTCCTTTAGGGTCCTTATCAAGACTCATTTTTATCACAAAAAGAATCAGCCTGAATATAGCCGATTCTTTCAGAATGAGACATGTCCTCCCACACCCTTTATTGTTGCTAATTTCATTTGCATAGTGATCAGGGAATTGCAAAGGCTGTCAGAGTACATGTTGATATCAAAACATTCTGGATAAGCAGTAGTCTGGATAAAATTGCTAGTGATAGTTTAGGTGTTTTGGGTGCGGTTTTGTATGGTCTTCTGAATGAACAAAAAAGGCCTCCCTGACTGCTGCTGATGAGCTCTCCTTATGGCTGCAAATGGTTAGAAAAATTTGCAAAGTGAAAATTATGGCTAAGGGCTGGCAGGGTGCCAGTTAATGGGTGGAACTTACGCAGTGTGGAGGGGTTAGGATTTAGTATTTTAGAAACAGAGATAGTTTAACAGTGACAATTCTTTATAAGTGAGTAATATCACATTTGGAAACATTTAATAGCTGACTCAACAAACTCTGTTAAAAGAAATAAAGGGGAAAGTAGCATTAGTTCTTTGCTCGTCTGCTTTATTCACTAGACCATGCCACCTTTTCTATATTAAATCATTCCCTTTTCTTACAAGACAATAAGTCACCATTAATAATGATTAGACATCACTCTGCAAAGGTTAGAAACCCAGCCTGGTTGGGAATGCAAATGGAATTTCTCCTAGAAAATGCCAATTACTCCATTGGAATGCCATCAAATTAACCCAAGGATAAGGGGGATTCAGTGCCAGTTAGGCTGGAATAGCAATTATGGAAGCAAAGCCTCTATGAAACCAAACAAGTGGTGGTTGTTTTGACTGTGCAGAAATGAAGGACCATTTTTAGAGAATTCTAGTTTAGTAAATTGTGTGTCCATCAACCTACCAAGGAAAATTGGTACCGTGCTAGCAAAAGACAAAGTAGAAATATTTGAATGGAGAAATGGAATTAAAAAGAGGACAGGAGAGCTGAGGAGAAGACTGTAAACTCCAAGAGTTTTGATTATGGTTAGATTAAGTGAAACTACTTAGGTGAACACAGTTTGTGTTCCACCTAAGCATGGGATCCTCTCTGGTGCAAAGGAATTAAGTCCATCCTGAGGCCTCATGCATGGAGCAAACCACCATGGGATGCTGAAACATATTTCATTATAAGGACCAAGAAAAAGAATTGAAAGGAAAAAAACTTATCACAGTTTTCCAGCCAACTATTTGCTAATTCTCTCATTGTGCAGAGGCCAGATGCCTCTCTGAACACAGTTCCCAAACAACAATGTGCTACAGGTGAGAAATGATCCGCAGGCTGAGTGGTTTCAGAGTTGGCCAGCGCTGGCAGACTGTGTCTGCCAACAATGCTTTTAGGAATTGTTTTAAAAATCATGAGGAAAAGAGGTCACTTTCTCTCTGACTTTCTCTCTCACACACATAAATCACCATAACTGCAGAATTTATGTCAATCCAAGATTCTCCTTGTTGAACAGAGCCATGGGAATCAACAGGAGCGCTCACAAAGTAAGATGCAAACAGCAGGTGGGAAGAAATTAATGAGTGGTTTATCCAAAAGCAATTTGTCCTGGAAACCAGCCAGGTGAAATGTGGATGGTGTCAAAGGGTGTTTTAGGCCCTGACCCACTTTTCAAAGCCTTCAGGGAACAACAGGCTGGAAGACATCTTCTAGGACACCAAACCCAGTTTGCTGGTATCACAAGCAACTGTGTCATATAAACCCATTCATCAATTTCTCAAGTTCTATCTTCAGCTGAGGATTATTTTTTTCAGATCATTATTCCCACTAGCAGGCTTTGTAACATTCTCATTTCATCTGACATTTGGAAACTTTCTTCTGTTCACCAGCTTAAAGATGTTCCCTGGTGAGCTTGTATACATTTTGTAAAATTTCAGTGTTATCCATTAATTTAAATAAACTGTACTTTGCTTTTCTTTATAATCTGATGTTTATTCATATCAAATACAAAAATATCTATGCCGCTTGACTGCTGTTGTGCTTACATCTCTCTCTAGCCAAAATTCAGAATTGTAAAGATAAGCATATGCTTAAAGCCGAGTGCGTGCTTATATGCTTTCAAAAATAAAGACCTTACCTTTCCAATAGCAAATGAAAAAGTTACCAGAATCGCTACTGACTTCTGTGTCTACCACATTCTGTTGGATTAAGGTCTTTTCTGTGTATTATTTAAATGGCACAAGGGAAATGGAATTGTAAGCAGTCTGGCCCTTACAAAAACAAACAAAACTGCCACATACCAATTAAAATAAATTTTATGAGTTTCCTGCTGCAATTACTTCAGGTGCTTTGTTTCCATATGCGAACTCAACTACTAATCAGCCACTCATTAATCTTAACTATCTCTGTATGTCATCTCCATGCATCCTAAACAGATGAATAAACAAGCTAAATTGAAATGTAATAGATTTAGGTTATCTGTTTCTTGTAAAATTAAATAAAATTAAATCCAGTGTGCCAGTTTACACATGTGGATATAAATGAGTACAGAGGGCAAGAAGCTCATATGAAACTGTTGGAGCTAAACCCACTCAATAGCTGTCCAAATTCTGAATATGCTTAAATTTACAAATTGCCTGTGCTTTTAGTCAGCTCCAATATCTCTACAATTCTTGGTGTAGCCGTGAAAGATGAATTCTTTTTCTGAATGGAAGAGGATGGTGCAAATGTGTGAGGACTTTAAATGTCTCTTACAGCTCAGCAGCTGTTGCTCTATCTACTTCTTGATTTTTGCATCCACCCCTAGATTTGAAGTAGCTTTGCCTCATCAGGTCTGCTTGTCGCCCCTGGGTGCAAACCTGCAGAGCTCTCCATTAGACCTTGGGACAATCACAAAGCCAAGTGCAAGATCAGCCATGTCCCTGCTCCCTCTCGTGGGAGCAGCATTGCAGATCAGAAGGGGAAAAAGCAGAGCACAATAGTGGAGCGACAGCAGCAATTTCACGAGGTTTATCTGTAAAGGCCATGATGTACAGTTCCCTGAACCTTTGCCTCTCTGGTGTCTTAGGCTGGAACTGATGGGTTTTCTTCTTCTCTGCTCTCTCTTCTATACACATTCATGTGTCCCAGGGTTACAAGCTGTTCAGCGGTGTTTTTTGTAAAATTAGCTGTGAGTCACAGGGGCATGACAGCACTGGCAATCGAAGGGGTGTATTCAAGACAAGAAGCAAATACAGCTGTAAAGTACAGCCAGTGGAAGAAAATCAAGAAGGAGAAATTACGCTGGTTTAAAATGAGAAAAAAAAATGTGCATTTAAAATTAGAAATGTGAATTAGAAAAATCCATCTGGACTTAAATCTCTGAAAGTTTAAGCACAGGTGTTCCTTTTTACAGCAAAACTTTACAGAACTCTTGTACAATCTCCCTGAAGACTGCACCGATGGAGGGCCTGTTTCTCCTCCCTTGCGACGTGGGATCCCAGCCTACCATCCATGTGTAAGTACAGAGGAAACGTTTCCCCTTCCACCACTGCCAGGTACTATCCTTACACATTCACTCTTCATATACGCTGCTATACATACTGGCTCTGCACTTTATTCAGATTAAATCAGTAAAGTAACACTGGTATCAGCTGGTTATAAGGGAAGCCAGGCTATCCATTCACAAAGCTAACAGGGACTGAAATAATCATCTCATACAGCTTCCTCATTGTAGCTGTCAATCTTCCATGTGCCATACATTATAAACAAACCACCTGGAAACTCACTTCAAAAGCAAAAACAGTCATTAAAATTCAGATGCAATCCCCTTGAGTGAGGATATCAAAAGGATTTAAATTATATCCAGTTTAGATTGTAGCTTTTGATACACTACCTTTGGGAAATATATGTAAAAGTGTTAATATTTTAAAAGTTAAATAAGGTACATTGTATTGCTTGAAAGTAGAAAAAAAAACCAAACCACCTGTGGTAACAGTCTGTATTTTTTATCACTTATTTATTACTTGCATAATGTACAAAAGGAATTATTGAAAGTATCTAACATGACCGGACTCATGATAATTAAAAAAGCTTTTAGAAATGAAATTGCAGGGTGGTGGCTTGGTGAGTAAATTCGTTTGCAGTTTTCAAAAAAAAAAACAGATGCAAAAAAACCCAGAAGAATCCAGTAAAAGGAGTGAAAAATGTTTATCTTTCTAGAGGAAAGAAAGAAAAAAAGTCACCATCAATAATCTGATTAGCTCGAACACTCTAGCATGGAGCTGTTCTGACCCATCCTCTGCAGAAGTGCTGTATCACTGAGATTAGCGAGAGTAAGGAAGCCATTTTCTGACTGAATTAAAGAAAATTGTGTCAGTATTATAGTGGCAAACCACTTAAGGCAGATGATTTTAGAATTTTCTAATGCATTCAATTTTCTCTGACACACAGGATCAGATTGCTTTTTTCATGAAATATGACAGATGAAAAATGTTTTTAAATGTTTTTAGCTACAGTATTCACACATTTGGGGTTGCTTTTCTCCCTGTCATTTGAGTACACATATCATCACAGGCTCTGATTATCCCAGGCCGTATTCTGAAGGCAATGGTCTACAGGACAGAAAGGTTTTGCAGTATTTGAGTGCATAAATCCAAGGCAGAAAACCTGGCCTCTTTGATGTCAAGGGAAAGATTTTCTAAGGGAAGTCGTCTAATTTTTGTAGCCTCAGATGGATGCTGCTGTCCTGGAGCCAGCAAGACTCATACCGTTCACTTCAGTAAGAGCAAAGCTACAACAGCTTTAGGTATGTCTAGACTTTCTTTTCACCCCAAACTATGCTGAATGACCAGCCAGCCAGCAAGTCTGCTAAGTGCCAACCTCAAGAGCACATGAAACTCCATAGACCTGAAGACGGCTTGACGCTTAGTCCCCTAATATCACAGGCATAGATAGATGACATATTGCTGGGCAGTTCCGTTTCCAAGCTGTCCATGGAGACCTGTTAAGGCAGGATGGTGAGAAACCAGCAGAGCATCCTCATAGGCACGTCCCAGAGACTGCAGGCACAGTTTAATAGACCTAAAAATGAGGCCCCTTGTTTGTTGCTCCAACAAACATCATACGAATCCGTGTCTTTTGATTAGTAGGTTGTTCCTCATCTGTGAATACAGTGGGGTTTGCCTGGCAATTTCTTCTAAGGAAAAAAATGTACTTATACGCTTACTTTTTGCCACTGGAAAAAGTAATTGTTTTATGGATATGTTTTTAATGTATTAAATTTGACCTGAAAAAAATTCATTTCCTCTTTTTATTCCCTTCCCTTTTCTTCTTCTGTGTTCTATAAATACTGGTGAAAACCCTAAACCTTTCAAATAAGTACATTATCATTTGGGGAAAAGCGATTTATCATTATTATAATACATTATTTATATTTATTTGGTTACCTGTTATTGCATTAATAGTAATAATAATACACTATACTAGAACATTTTCAAACAAATTTAAAACGCCCTTGATTTTTCAAATTTAAAACTTTCACTTCAACATTACTGTTCTTATATGTTTAATGTGATTTTGTGTTATTTCCGTTCCAAAGCTTAAGGAGGAGGTTCTCAGTCATAGCCCATGATTATACTGTGCTTTTTGGTGTATCAAGAGAAAAAAACAAGGCCTGGCAGCCTGAGTGTTGAACAAACTGAATTCCCAACAAAGTTATTATTTTTTAAGTGAATAAAGATTAAGGACATAGAACCATAATTCCCATTCAGATTTGAACTTCCACATTTTGCTGTGCTCAGTTCCATAGGTTTGGTCCATACATAACAGCTGAGCTTTCATTTATAATGTGGTAAGGATTAGGGAATCTAGTCAGGATTAGGGAAAAAAACAGGAAGTCATGTATATGAAATATGAAGAAACAAAGATGAAAAGGCACTGCAATCTTACCCATGTAATCAAATAATTCAACAGAGAAGGGTTTATAACTCTTTCCACCTGATTTTATACTGCTTCCAGGTCCAGAACCCTCTTTAAAATTATTTAGACATTCTTGGGTAACCTGTTCCCCACATTGTAGTCCATCGGGAATAAAGAGGACTATTCAGAGTTGATCCCAAACCAAGTCAGAGCCACTTTCTAAGTTAAATGGAAATTACATAAAAAGTAGATATGTTAGACAAAAGTCATGGTAAGAGTAACAAATATAATAAATTGTACAACTTGGTTCCAGACCAATTTTAAACGACCCCAGTCCAAACTCACGCATCCTTAAGTACCTGGAGAATAATACATAGTTTCACATTGAATTGATGATGTTATTGCAAGTGAAAATCACAAGCTAGAAGCAAAGTTTTCCACTTATGTTAACTTGAATATTACAGAAAAAACTCAACCAAACTGAAAAAAAAAAAAGTCAGAAATTGTCATAGTCTTCACCCTAAGTGAAGCATAAGTAGACTTGTACAAATACTCCTCCCCAGCACTTCATAAGTAATTAGACTGTGGAGGTATTCAAGCAATGACATTTACAGAGACCACTGGGATCATGCACCCTTTCTGTTTAACAAAGAGAAACTTCACCTCTAAAAGCTCCCTTATTTCAGAGCATTTGGAACTCTAGGGCATGACTTAACAGATTGCTTGCCCAGTTTGTACTCTATAAACCAAAGTATCAAAAATCTGTCAGTATTTGGTCTAACAGTAAATACACAGAATCCAAGTAGAAAAACTGCTGAAAACAGTCAAAGAAAGTGTATTATGGATTAGTTTTTGCTTTACTTCTGGACAAAAATGACTTCTTAACAGCATTGGAAACGTTCCTGAAAATTCCTAAGGTTTTGCAGAAATATAATTGACTTTTAAGGTAGTGTTCTTAGTTAAAGGAACAGGTTCTTGTGGGGTTTTTTCTACACTTGCATCAAAATAAAATTGTGCAATTAAATAACTCTGAAAAAGGGAAAAATTGTTTCTTGAACAAAAAGCACAAATATGAGATGTGGAAGGAAAAGCTTGAACAATTCACGATCTTCTTTTTTCTTTGAAACCTTTCAAAGTGAGTAAAATATCTCTCTGAATTTCCACTAACCAGGAGACTGTAGAGATAACGGGAAGAAAATCTGTGGTGTGTGGTTCTCCTCTGGTACTTCTGCTCTTATCAGCAATGTTTACTTAGTCACCACAGTTAACCTTACACTGGCTCAGGAAAAATGAGTCATGATTGAAATCACAAGTATTTTCAGTGCTGAAAAGGACTGAGACCTTTACAATGACATTTAACCAAGTTGGTTTAATGTTGACAAATGTAAATCTCCATAAGTTGGTCTGGCAAACAGTAACAACAAACACGTTTTTAAAAGTTAAGTGCTATTTAAATTGGTTGTCTGATGTGCAGTCACACCATATATCAGTTCTGTGGTGTATAACAGCACTTTTACAGCCTATGATGGGTTGAAAATTTGAGGAATTCTGGAAATGGAAAGAACATAAAAGATTTTCATTTCAAAAGGGATTGCTTTTGTTCAATTCACTGTCTATGGCTGGACACCAGCAAACATGGAGGAAAGCATATTATATACCCTTGGTTTCTTGGACTGCCTATTCCAATTGCCTTTAGCCAAGTGAAACCTTCACAAGATACTGTGTTTTCCAGCCCCTCCCAGACCATCTCCCTGCCAAGAAGTGCATCCATGATCACAATTTGGAAGAAATGCAGTCCACCGTTTTTTATCCCATTTTGGAAGTGCTGTAACCGCTCAATTTGTTTGCTGTATCACTCCAGAAATACTGTCTCGTTGTCTCCTGGGACCAAGTTAAGTCACAGCTAACCACAAAAATTCTGGTCTTAGAAAATGTTGATTTCGCAGGCCCTCTAGAAGACCAAAGGAAAACCTTTCATCTCTCGATACTTCTTCCTGTTTAGCTGTCTTTTCTCATTACCTTCCTAACTAACATGAACAGCCAGGATGAGTTTCTCCAAGCAGCTATGAGGGTAAGATATTGATGGGTACCTTTGGGTGCTCTTTTGTGAGATTTAAACACTGTTAACTGTAGAATGTGTAATGTCCCTGACTTAGTAAAATTCACATAAATTAAGGTGACAAAGAGACTGCTAGATCATCCATATCCTCCTATAATCCACAAAAAATATATTTCATCAACAGTTTTATTTCAAAGTAAATGATAAAAGAAAGATTATGGACTAAATAGTGCTAAAGAGTCAAATCCAGGGAAGTCAACTGGACTCCTGTTCAAACTGGATTAGTCCTAAAATAAAAAACAGTAAGGAATAGCAAGGATACATTGATCTTCTTCTCCAGACAAACATTCTGTCAGCAGGGAACACATTTTATCATGCATCATAAACAGCAAGAAACATTCACTGTCAATATGATCCTGCTTCATACTGTAATCAACTAAGCCCACATTTTGTATGTATTTGTGTTTCTCTCAGCCTATATGTCAACTTTTAATAACAGATGTTATCTTGTGTGTTTCAAGAGTTAAAATAAAAGTACATTTCATTGAAAAAGCAATATGTATATATTGCATATAATACTAAGGGTTTTATTCCTTGACTCCCAAAGAGAGATTAAAAGCTGCAATGCACATAAATTACGTTATAACTTAAAATTTTCTTGAACTACCAAAAATGTTCCTAGAGAATGTTAGCATAAGCATTTCAGTGTGTGATGTGTACTCATTTATACAAATAAGTAATCTAAAACAAATTGATGATATGCATTTGTGAACATCTATGTTCATATGCAGGAGCTAACAACAACCTATTTTCCTTTTAAAAAATTATTGACTCTATCATCCCATTTTGAAGAGGACCAGCAAATGGAATCATATCTTTATGACGTAATTTTTGGCATAGATGTGTTTGCTCTATCACTTAGGCCATCCAGAGAATTTCCCGTTGTCGATATTAAGACTTTTATTTAAATACTAGTATCATTAGCAACCAGCATGTATGGAAGTTAAGAATCAGGCAGAGAAAGTGAAAGATCATTGGGTAGATTTAGAGTAGATATAAGGAAGAAATTTTTTACAGTGAGGGTGGTGAAACACTGGCACAAGTTGCCCAGAGAGGTGGTAGATGCCCTATCCCTGGAAACATTCAAGGTCAGGTATGATTCTATGATTCTATGATTCTATGATTCTATGATTCTATGATTCTATGATTCTATGATTCTATGATTCTATGATTCTATGATTCTATGATTCTATGATTCTATGATTCTATGATTCTATGATTCTATGATTCTATGAAAGATGAATCATTTGACAAGCAGTCCAAGTCTAGATCTTTGTCTGCAAGCCTAGATACTTTAAAACTTTTCCAAACAGCTATAGACTTACGAGGACGAACGAAAAAATGGGAGCACCTTCATTTCTTTCCCCCTCTTTTCTCTTTTTCCACCCATCAGCACTTCCCAACATTTTATGCATATTCTTAGTTACAAGATACAGTGCTGCATTGGTGCAGCCCCTTTTCAAACCACCTATCAGCTGAATACAACCCCTCTGCCAGACTGACAAACCCAGCTGAGCTGAGTGCTGTCACAACTGTTATTTTGGAGGTGTTCCCAACAAAGGACACTCCACCGTAGTCTCTCAAAAAACTTGGAGCTCAGCAGGGTACTTACTTAGCTTTTCAGTCAATTTTGCTGCATGGACCGAGTCTGTACTCATAGCAATATATCCACAATAGCGTTTACTTAAAGTACAGGCACCGAACAGCCAGGGTAGACCAGGGTTTGACCAGATGACACACTGCAATGCCATATAAACATATTCACAGTAGCTCTGAAGAAGCTAATTTAGGTGGCAGAGGCGACATTACATGCGTTAGAGTGATCCTGGCTGCTATATCTTGATCCTCTATTTCAACTTTGCCAGGGTTTACACTGTATTGATCTGTCTTTTTAGTGAGAACGATTGATCTGCTCTTCTGTGCAAATTCACGGTATCACTTCACCTTTGCATTCGGATCAGCTTTTCCAAACCGTGCTCCCCTTGCCTGGTGTTTTTCCTTTTATTTGTTTTTGAGCACAGTCTTAGAACTGTGCTGAGAATACTCGGTTACCGACAGCCTTTTTTAAAAATTCTGTTTATATCATCAATTGCTATCACTAACATTTCTAGGCAAAGTTTTTATATACAGTTTTATTTAATAGAGAATTTTATATTTCTTTTTAAAACCTTTTTTTAGCAAGAAAGATTTGAAAACTAAGACAAATAATGGTGCTTTGTGACCTAGTGAATCATTGCATTTTGTAATATGGTACTGTTTTAAGCATGCTCACTGAACAGAATTAATAATGCTTGACTGTTAACCTATTTCAGGTGAATAAGAATACCTTTTATTCAATTAACAGTGAATAGTTCCCTAGATGATAACATTGTTCATCATCTGTTGAGTCCAGCGTTATTTCCCTAAAATGGAAAGTCCTCCTAATATTCTAATTACAATTAAAAAAAAAACAGCGTTTTTCATGGAATATTCTGAAAACTCACTTTTAGAAATATCATTTTTAAGCATTATTAATACACTTATTCTTCATCCTGTAGAACATGAATATTATTTCTATGAGTAATCACTTTTCTCTTATAGTTTATTTTTGAGAGAGTTTATTGTAGGAGTTAAGGTTTTTATATATTATTTCCCTGTTTCAAGTTGGAATTTCTTTGGTTAATTTTGGGTGGCTTTCCCTGATATACAAGAAAAAATAATATGTTGAAAAAATTCAAGAAGACCTTCTTTTGTTACTCCCCTAAATAACAATAACCCGTAATTCCATCTCTTAATATGATTTTATGAGCTGTTTGTATTTGTAGTTACTGTAAATTAATAATTCCACTTATTTCCGCACATTTTCAATCTTGGAAATCATGTTGGTACAGCATTAACGGTATGCCGCATCATGACAGGCATTCTTTCACTGGACAGTATGACTTTGATGATGTAACTTTATACTCCAGTGGAAAGAAACCTTAGTCAAGGAACTACTCAGCTGGAAACAAGAATGGTTCCTTAACACTTCACTACTCATTACTGCCTTCTGGGATGTTGGTACCGGAGGTGGCCAAGATCAGCTGAAGTGCCCTTAGCCTTTGGATATCAGCAGTTTCCCCGAATTGTTTCTAGGAGCTGTTAGAATTTAAAGTATTTCTAAAACCATTTTTTATTGCTCTGGTCTTCTTGCTACCTAGAAGCTAGAAGAGCAGCTATGTGTCTTAGATGAGTAACAGCCATCTTTGATCCTGAACATTTCCAAAGTATAATGGGTGCAAAACAGCTGTTTCCCGAGTATCTGCCTTTCTAAAAAATAGCAGTAATAATGTATCCCTTTCAAAAATAATTAGCTATTTGGGGAATTGATGGTTTCTATATTTAAGTTGTTGAATCAAATCCATTGTGATTTGCAGAGAGCAGAACATTACACGTTCTGGTAGCTAGATAATAGGATCTGTACACTGGGGACTTTTCTGTCTGTCCCCATACACAGATGTTCTCATGACAGGAACCACAGGGGGGATAAAAATCATCTGTTTCATAGGAACACCAAGAAATGAATAGGCACAAAGACCTGAAAAATGATAATGACTCATTGACAGAACCACATTTGGGGAGAATAAAGTGATAACTTGAAGTATTTCTGTCCAGGGATTAGAATGTCCTTGGTTCTGTTCCCAGGGCTGACAGTAGCCTTCTGGATGACTGTCAGTCAATTTGCAGCTATGTGTCCCAGTTTCCAATTTTACAAATTATTCTAGTTCTTTGTAACACACTCATTGAGATCCGCTGATAAAGTCCTTTTATTCTTAGTAATAATTGCAGAGCTCGTATTATCATCATGTGCATGCGCAAAATTGCCATACCTCACTGAATGGCAAGTTTGTATCTAGCACTGCGTGTAGTGCAACATTACTAGGCTTGGGGAAGAGTGGCTGGAAAGCTGCCCAGAGGAAAAGGACCTGGGGGTGCTGGTTGACAGCCGGCTGAACAGGAGCCGGCAGTGTGCCCAGGTGGCCCAGAAGGCCAACGGCATCCTGGCCTGTATCAGAACTAGTGTGGCCAGCAGGAGGAGGGAGGTGATCGTGCCCCTGTACTCGGCCCTGGTGAGGCCGCACCTCGAATCCTGTGTTCAGGTTTGGGCCCCTCACTACAAGAAGGACATTGAGGTGCTGGAGCGTGTCCAGAGAAGGGCAACGAAGCTGGTGAAGGGTCTGGAGAACAAGTCTGATGAGGAGCAGCTGAGGGAACTGGGACTGTTTAGCCTGGAGAAGAGGAGGCTGAGGGGAGACCTCATCGCGCTCTACAACTACCTGAAAGGAGGTTGTAGCGAGGTGGGGGTTGGTCTCTTCTCCCAAGTAACTAGTGATAGGACGAGAGGAAATGGCCTCAAGTTGCGCCAAGGGAGGTTTAGATTGGACATTAAGAAAAACTTCCTTACTGAAAGAGTGGTCAGGCCTTGGAACAGGCTGCCCAGGGAAGTGGTGGAGTCACCATCCCTGGAAGTATTTAAAAGACGTGTAGATGAGGCGCTTAGGGACGTGGTTTAGTGGGCATGGTGGTGTTGGGTTGACGGTTGGACTTGATGATCTTAGAGGTCTTTTCCAACCTTAATGATTCTATGATTCTAGTAACTTTCCCTGAATGTATTACCACATCTTCCTATTGATCTACCTCTGCTATTATCTCACTGTTTAATTCATGAGGGCCTAATTATGAAAACTTTCATTTCAGTTTATGAGAAAAAGAATTGTTTTCTCTGATGGTGAGGATCCTAAATTTTGTTTCTACTTTTAATTTCAGGATTTTGAGGTTCATCATGATTCATTAGAGTGTTTGTGTTAGAGAAATGCCAACATATTTGTTCTAGTTAGATCTTCTGTACCTTCAGAATCACTACTGTGCTCATCTGACAGTCTGGCTCTTGAGATATCTTATTTGTCCTGCTTTTGGCAAGACTAAAACCTGATGATCAGATCAAGAGAATAAAGAAGTAAACTAGGAATGTTACAGACACTGTTTCATACTTCCGAAGTATTCTTTATTGACTTTTCTTCCAGTTTCAGTAAAGATTTGGTTTTTTCTAAGGTTCTCTTGAGAAGGAGATAAAGAGTAGTGCTAATGAAAAGTAGGTCAAGTAGCCAACTGATACAAAGAAAACTGATTCCTCTAATACTAACAATTGACTTAAATCCACCTTTTAGATTTTCTGTATGTACATATTTAATAATGGTTTTCAGCATGTATAGTCCTCTATTGCAGCACAAAGTGGACCCACGAAACTAAGCTTGGAACTGTCATCTTTGGGCACAAATACCAGCACCATGGACATTACTAGGGTTACTTTAAACCAGTCAGCTCCTCATTTCATCACACTGTATTTTCATGACTGCAATGTAAACATGACTTTAACCATTTGTAGTGCATGTTGGTACTAGCATCTCTACTTTAAAGAAAGTGAAACAGAAGTTGGGAAAACACTATGAATAATAGAACCAGATGCTAGATATGGAGCACTAATGAGACCTATACATTCTCCATGCTCAGCGATTAGGTTAGTGAGAGACTTAATTGCCTCTTCCAGGTGTGGCCAAGCAGCCAAGCAGGAACATCTGTTCTAAAAGACAATGTTTGATCAACTGACGTTAAACAAGTTTTGTTTTTACAGGATGTAGTAATAAAATCCAATGTGGGAGGGGAGAGGCCAAGCAGTGAAACGGGTCAGGGAAGTAATGAACAATAGAAAGGAATGAATCTCTGCTATATATTTTTAAGCAAACATGTAATGAAAGATGTAGGTTTGGCTTTCTTTTATTTTTCACTCTTGAGGATGTAAAGGTCAGTGTGTGATAAAAATAAGAATAAGTTAGGTGTTGAAGATGACTGCTAAGGATCTGCTAATTTAGACAAGAATACAGATTTGTGTTCTTTGTCAGCTCTGTGCTTGTTACTGGAGCCAATGATGACTTATCTGCAGGACTTCAATAAGCTAGAATAGCGTAATCAGCTTTCTCTTTAGTAAAGGGCTTCCAAAGTTTCTGTCTTCTTAATCTTTAGTAAGATTTGGGTACTTCTGGTATGTAATCAAAGTGGGAAAAAACAGTGTTCTTTCTCTGTGGTCATAGAAACCTTGACTGATTAATGACCACACGACCTTCTTATGCACCACGCACATCCTAAGAAAGGCATGAACATAATGGAGTCCAGCAAAAAGCCGCAAAGATTATTAGGGATTGGAGCATCTGTCATTTAGGAGAGTCTGAGAAAGCTGGGACTGCTCAACCTGGAGAATAGAAGGCTCAGAGGGATCTTTTCAATGCATATAATTACCTGATGGGAGGAGTGAAGAAGACAGACAATTCTGTTTAAACATAAGGAAAACACTTTTTTACCATGGTGGTAACTGTTCACTGGAATGGTTTGATCAGAGACGTTGTGGAGTTTCCAAGCTTGGAGATATTCCAGACCTGACAGATCTTGAGCAGCCTGCTCTAGGTGACCCTGCTTAGAGCAGGGGATTTGGCTAGATGACTTCCAGAGGACCCTTACAGCCTCAATGATTCTGGGACAACGTTGGGCAGGAAGGTACAAACTAGCTTGGAAAATTTCAGGCTTACACATTCACAGCTATGCTCATGGAAATGCATCTGATGAAGCCCAGCTTATATCCACTGAATGACTTCACTCTGGCTTGCTGATGGCCAGGGTGCTCCGTTTCCCAACAGTGTTCTATCTTACATGAACTGAAGTAGCTTTAAATGACGTTAGTTAGTTAGTTAGTTACCTTGCTGATAAATCTCTGAATTACAGAGAGCTTCCCTCATCTAGCTTGTTGCACACACACTGACATCCAAGCCAGCTTTTTTACTGCATGTATCTCGTGTTTTGTTCCACACACAGAGTGAGATTTTGTTTGACGTAATTAAAAGCGTTTCTAGAATCATAAAAAAAGTCAAAAGCTAGGTTCATTTTATTGAACCATTTTGGCTAAAAAGATTCAGGGTCAGGGAGATGAAAATGTGAACCATTTCCCTTCTGAATCTCCTTTTTTTTTTTTTTTTTTTTTCCCCTGGATGTTGCTTGACTGAATTGATAAATATACGAAATAAAGTAAAAAAGAATGTCTGTTCAACTCCAACAAGCTGCCAATGTGCTCAGGGTATCAGCAGTGCTGAGGCTGGAGACCAGTTGGTCATGCTGGTCACTGCAGGGGAAACTGCTCTAGAAATAGTGGCAGCGAGAAATGTGAGGGAAGTGAGATCTCATGAAACGTAGCCCTTGACATTAACAGAATAACACGGGTTCTGACTGCCTGGGTCCCACTGTAGTTTATTAAGTGACTGAAAAATGATAAATTGCTTTAGAGATGTACAGAGCGGATCAGCATGGATCCAGACCTTTTCATTACACAGAAAGTAATTACAAAATCCCAGACCTCTAGTTCTCTTAAATCCAATGCCTGTTTTGGTGTGTGTAGGAGGAGTTGTGTTAAATCAATATGTACACTGAGGGTAAAATTCATTATACCTCATAAAGTCGACAACTGAAAATGTTAAAGAAAGACTACTATTGATGTGTGTTTTTAATATACAATTTTTATTTTTTTTTTACATTTGTATAATTATGTAATTTTTATCTTCCACAGTCTCATTTTAACTTAAAAGAAGTAGTTGAAGCATTTTAACTTAAAAGAAGTAGTTGAAGCAATATAATCCTTCTGGTTTTTTTTTTTCCCTAGATTCTCTTTTAAATGAATGGATTTTTTCTGGAAAATGAGCAGTATGTACAGAAAGTTAAGCTAGATGTTTACTGTAGGTAATGTGTTTAAGGGAAACACAATTCTACTTTTTACAAAAATATAAAGTCACCTTAAATGGGAGGGGAAGCCTCTGGATTCTGTAGTAATTTTCAACAACCAACTAAACCAGGCAGCATCCTGTAGATCTGTCCTCAAAGGTATATACTTTCCTATAATCTCCCCATTTAATTCACTATAGTCAGAAACTATGGCTCTGATGCCACAGACAGTTTAAGAGACCTGAACATCCACAACATCCACATGCAAGTCTTCCAAGAATGTCTTTTCCTTTCTCTTGTTTTGCCTAAGCCTTTCCTGCCTCACTGCAGGGCTGACTGTTTTAGCCTATCCTATCAGGAAAAGTTGCATAGCTTTGAAGGATTTGCAGAACATTTGCTCAAGATTTGATACTGCTATATTAGATCTGATGATAATCATCACACCCAGACCTTACTTCCATATAGTCAAATAAACAAGACCGTAAAGACCATTTGCAATTTTCCCATCTGGTTTAACTTCCCCGTGTTTGAATTATTGCTATGCACTGTGCTTGCTTTACTTTAGGCAGTCCGTTAAGGATTATATGCATCAGCGCAAGACATTTGAATTTCTTTATATCTACCTAGGGTGGGTGTCGATACTACAAGTCAGAGTTGTTCTGTCTGCAGAAAACTGACCCCCAAACTCCTAACGATGAAACGTGCCTGCAGAAAGCACGTGCAGGACTGCTTACCAACGTGTTTTTGTATGCTGTTAGAGCCTCTTTCCTCTCTCTACTAGACAGTTTTCACATAGGTCATTTAGTTAAATCAACTTTTGTCCTTCTAGGAAGGGGATTCATTTATCCAGCTGGTGCCTTTGGAAGACAAGTTTTCTGGCCTCTGCCCATAGCTGGTGGAGACACAGGAACAGCAAGAGACCCTCACAGGCTGAATCATCCGATTTGTTTTTAATGGATTGGATCAATATACGAATGTGTCCCGCTCTGAGATGAGGGAACTTAGGGAGGTTCCCCTCAGGGAGAGTGTAAAGACCATGTCTAAATCTTTGATAGCCCGAGACAGCACATTTAAGTTAATCTTGTGTCCTTTTCTGTCTGAGTTGCAGAAGTGCTCAGTATGCACGGCTGCAGCTGGAGGCAATGAGCTGTACTCGGCGCATGGAGAGTGGAGGTTAATCCCCAATCAGCCAGGCAGGATTTGTAAGGAAATGTAATAAATATCTCATGTTATGCATGCTTATGTCTGGGAAAAACAGGCAAGTGTTCAGACAGGCAAACCCTTCTTCGGATGTGTGTGAAGTTTGTTTTGTTTTGCTCATGTATCATGCATCTAATTCATGATATTGCTACAGCCCGCAAATCAGGTTTTATTTATGCCTTAGACCATCAGACCGCAACACATCACTATTACTGGAAAGGTGGTATCATTTTCAGCCAAGTTATTCTATCAGATAGTTCCTGCCCTTATAAAACTACAAAAATACAGATGGAGGGCAGGGGAAAGTGATTAAACAAGTATACAGTGAAGGGGTGTGACCAAGTCTGTAATTTAAATCATGGCATAACTTGATGTCTGTGTTTGTCTTTGTGGCCTTAAGACACTGTGTTCCTACTGAATTTTAAAGTCATTTTTAACAGTTAAGAGGGAAAGCCCTTTCTTACAAGTGCTATACGGTAAAATGTGTAACAAAGAACCTTAAGCACCTGTTTTGGAAGCTGGTTTAAAACTTAATCCATTAAAGTTGCCTTTTATTTCTTTTGCCATAACTATCAAACACACACAGTGCTTCTGACGGAAATGCTCTAAACTTCCTTCAAAAATTTTCCAGAGTGCATATTATTTTATTTTTACATAAATAGTTATAGCAGCTTTCAATCCTAAGTTACAGGAGACGCTCAGTTTCAAAGCTACCATCTACCAAACTTAACAACCCATGCTAATGGGTACTTGGAAACCACATTCTTGACTTTCTGAAAAATGGTAGACAAAATGGGCAAGAAAGGACTTCCATTTTCTTTGATGTAGCTGTAAAACATGCATGTGTGATGCAGACCAGCAATTAGATTAAGTTATTGAAAGGAGACAGCATCACTCTTTTCTGCTCTTGTGAAAATCTTTCAAACATAACTCAACTTTGATCCACCATCACCGAAGAAAATTGCACATTTATGGGGGAATTTGGATGCCTGGATGTTACTGCAATGAGAAGTGGGAGGGATGGCACGGCTGTCCTCCAGATATGTAATTTGAGGAGCTGCAGTTACAGTGTGGGCATCCCATCACAACGGCCGCTCATCCCCATGGTACCTGCTCCTTCCTTCTACACGCAAGGATTAGCATCAGGAATTCATCATCAATGCCTTTGCAAAAGAATAAAACGGATGCAAAATTTTGTTTGTTAAGATGTTAACTGGTTACAGTAGTCATTTTATGCCTATTTTTGCCTGCTCTATGCCTAAATATGAAGAGTGAAATGGGGTACAAGAAAATCAGTCATCCACACCTCGGTTACATGTATAAAGCTAGAAGCAGAGTTTATAGATTCTTCAGTGATTTTCCTTTTTTTTTTTTTTTTTTTTGTTGACATCTTCTGTGGTTGGAAAACCTGAGTAGGTATATGTTTGTGGGAAATGGGCTTCTTGCTCTGTATTAAGCTACAAACATACAAATTATTCTTTATAATTTTTAATTTTTATTTCAAGCTTTTCTAAATAAAATAAACTAAAAAAACCTTTCACTTCAGAACAGCAAATTAATATGTTCAGTTTTGGAACCAGAAGGTTATCATGGAGATACTGTTCCTGTTTGACGAAAAGGCACGTCTCAAAAGGTTTCTGCTTTTACAAAAATGCAGTATTTCATTGTGAACAACTTTTGATAGTCAAATTTCTCTGTGGGTCTCAATCCACACCTAAAAGTTTCCAAATGTGGTAACTGCCTCTACAAGGAACAAATTCAAAACCTTTCTCATGCCTCAATCAAAACTAAGTAAGGATTTCAGGGTTCAGCCCAAGGAAAATGCAAAGTGGAATATAAAACTTATTACTTATCCTTACTTCCTTCATCAGGACAAAATATAAGGCAGCTCATCTGCATCTCTTTCCTGTCTCACACACTTTTCTTACAGTATTTCCTCCTGTTTTCTGTATTTATTATATTCTACATACCCATGTTCAAAGTGTGTGCCATGGGTTTTGGCAAGTCAACATATCAAGTATCTAAGCAGGCAAGCAGCTCCACAGCAGGGTGTCTTTCTTTTATCAGCAGTTCCATAAAGGACTTCAATTTTCTCCTTCTGTACTTAATTTTTAAGCTGTGATTCACAAAAAATTGTGTGCACAAAATAGCATTTCAAATACGGTTTTAGAAGCTGAGGATTAGGAAATTACTTTATTTTGTAGAGTCGCGAAGAAGGCATTTTCATATGAGCTTTGAAAAATAATTATACGGGTTTCCTAATATTATCTTCTGACCATTACAACCGTTTGCAATTACTGAAAAATGTTTAGGTGTGCTGCTGCCTAAACAGGTATCCTTTATTTTGTGTTCTCATAGTCTGGAAGCCCCCAGAAGAGATCAGAGCCCCATTCTGCCAACTACAGTACTGGCACGTAATATAACAATACTTTGTCTTAAAAGATTAGCACACGGCTGTAACACAAAAAAGCATCTGGTTAAGAGCTCTTGAATCAGTATTTAATCAGCCAAGAAAGGTAATGAGGGAGAGAAAAGAAATATCATTACCTCCATCTTAGATGGGGGTCTATGAAAAAGAAACTAAGTGCCTACACTGTGCCCGCAGAGTCTCAAGCAGTATTTAGATGTCCTGTGGATCAGACCAGCGGCTCAATTAGAAAACAATCCCTTCTTTGACTGCAATGAAAGGGTATAAAAAAGGCATTTCCTTCATCAGGATTTTCTGGAACTAATTTCTCTGAAAATGAAAAATAATAGAAGAAAATATTGGAATAAAATCAATCTTCTGATTATTTTTTATTTCCTAAAATTACTTAACCAATGTTAAATCCTCCTATTTTTTTTTTTCCCAGTTAAAAAGCAAACACATCTTTAAAAAATGCTTTATCTTTTGACCAAATGACCATTAATTGTTAAAAAGTGACCTCCCCAAAAGCTAGTTTTACTACGGTCGTTTTAAAACTGATGAATTAAAAATATGATAAACTTTTTATAGCATTTAGTCTGGGTTTTTTCTGACTTCATATATCTCACAGACCATACAATCATAGCTTTTTTTTTCACTATGCCTTATTTTTTTCTGAAACAAATAATTCAGAAATACACTCCATCTTCATCTGAAGTAATCAAGAGATGTAAATTGAAAACTTTGGTAGCTAAATTGCATTTTTAATCATCATCACTTTTACAAAATTGTTCCTTATTTGTAATCTTATTCCATATTTATAATTTCAATATACAAGCTCTAACTGGTAGCTGCTTGTTCCTATTATGTCTCTTTTTGGTACATTTGAAATTAAGAAATGAAAAAAGGTAGGGGAAAGCCCTCTCAGAGTTAATTTCCTCTTTCTTATGGTATTTAATTATACACCATAATCAACTCACTTCTTGATCTTAAATTAGAAGTCTTAGAGTTCAATTTGTTTAGCTTTATGTTTAGCTTTTTGTTTAGCTAAACAAATTGAACTTTAATACTTCTAATTTAAGAGCTATTTCTTAGTTTTAAATAGTTTTTATTCTATTTTTTCTGCACCTGTGTGGATTTTTCAAATTATCAAAACTATGACAGAATTCCTGGTTCATGTCTGTGTTAGCAGCAGTGTACACAGAGGAGAAATCAGCTTATAGTTATTGATAAACTTTGGTAGTGTAATGTATTCCCCAAATGTAACAGCAAAATAAGCCATAAATACCTCCTAAATAGAGCATAAAAGCTGCTGGAGTTGTACTGTAAACTCTGTTAAGCGGTTTTTGCAGACAAAGTGGTATGTGCCCCAGGGTCCATGCCTAATTACAGTTTATTAATTTAAAAATTAATAATAGATGTCTACTTCATCTTGCTAAATGGCTTGCATATATCTCAATTATTAACTGTGAATACATTAATATACGTACAATGTCAAGAGCAGAGACATATGTGTGTAGGTAAGCTAAACTTTTCTGCTTTTTTTTTCCTTTTAAATTCACAGCTTCAGAAGTTTTTCTTGGTACAGAGACAGACCTGTGCTTTTGTTAGATTAAAAAGAAAAGTTGCATTTCTCTGTGTCCTGGTTTCTGCTGGGATAGAATTAATTTTTTTCCTAGTGCTGTGTTTTGGATGTAGTATGAGGAGAATGTTGATAACACACTGATGTTTTCAGTTGTTGCTAAGTACCCTGCTAGTCAAGGACTCTTCGGAGACTGGGAGGGAGCATAGCCGGGACAGCTGGCCCAGCTGGCCAACAGGGTATTCCATACTGTGTGACGTCATGCTCAGTATATAAATGAGAGGTGTGGCCCAGGAAGCAGCGATCGCTGCTTGGGTCGGCAGGTGGTGAGCAATTGCATTGTGCATCACACACATTTTGTATATTCTATCATTATTATTATTATTGTTATTATTTTCCCTTCCTTTTCTGTTCTGTTAAACTGCCTTTATCTCAATCCATGATTTTTACTTTTTTTTTTTTTACGATTCTGTGGGGGTGGGGAGGGGGAGGAGCGAGCGAGCAACGGTGTGGTGTTTGGCTGCCTGCCGCGTTGAACCACGACACTCTGGAAAGCAGGAGAGCCTGTCTGGTTCAGAGACCAGGACGGAGTTTTCAGGAACGCTCTACACTGGGCTAATTCTGTTCTGAGTCAAGTCACTAGCAGAGTAACTAGGCAAATGCTAAGTCCTTTTGGAACAACTGTTTTGTGACATGGAGTCTCTTTCATATCCATGGAAACAAAGAGATCTTTCAAAAGACAACAAGAACAGCAGTGCTGCATCAGAGAAAGGATCAGTCTAACCCAGGGCGCTGTTTGTAGAAGTAGCAAACAGCAGATGTCTGCAGAATAATTTTAGAGCAGGGCAAGCATCTGGTGATGCTTTCTGACAATATTCTTCCAGCCCTGAAATGATTTGCTTCCCAGAGCTTCCCAAATTAAACTGTTTAAAGGTTTTCATTGTACTGCTCGGAGGTACAGCAACAGAACCAATGGGGAACGTGTCAAACATGGTAGTATACTGAGAATATAGTTGTCTTCTAAACCTGCATAGGACTTCTGCCCTCAGGGTCTATTTGGCAACTACTGAGACAAATCTGGATATTGTGCATGCCAAATACAGCAATAGGTCCTGAACAATAAGGAGAGGAAATGCACCCTATCAAAATCAAGCAAGTTACCCTTTGGTGGTCATGGCATACAATTATTCATGTAGCATGTTCCTGATGTATTGATCACACAACACCAAACTGAGAGAGCAGTCAGTATCCTGGAGGATGGGGCTGCTATTCAGGGAGACTTCAGAAAGCTGGAGAAATAAGCTTACAGGGACCTCATAAGGTTCAGAAAGGTAAATACAAAGACCTGCATCTGGAACAGAATAACTCCTTGCAATGATCCAGACTAGGGATCAGAAAAGACCTGGGGCTCCTGGTGGAGGACAAGCTGAACAAGAGTCAGCAGTGTGCCCCTGCAGCAAAGAAGACCAACTGCATCCTGGGCTGTTGGGATCATGACACAGAATTACTCCAGGGAATTGATCCTTCCCTTCTGTGTGGCATTTATGAGACCACATCTGGAGTTCTGGGCTGGAAGAGTACAGTTTTGGGCTCACAGTACAAAGAAAGGCACTGGCATATGGGACTGAGTGCAGCAAAGGGCTACTAAGATTTTTGCCGAGGTTGACTTGACTTGCAGACGTCCAAAGACCCTGTACAAGCAGCTGCTAGGCCTGTGCAGAGTGACTTTGGAAGATAGTTAGGAGTGCGCTATGACTTTAGATCAATGCCATGTGACTGGCAAGGTTTACACATAGACAGATTCTATACAGAAATGTGGAAGGACTACTTCTACTCTTTCCAGCCCATAGAGGAGAACACACAGATGATGGCTCGAGGATCATTATCCAGCAATATATTTTAATAATGGTCTTTTGAAGGGACAACACTTCCACCTTCCAGCAGTATTTGAAATATTCCTTGCTTCATTCCCAGTCTTCACATTAGAGCCCATCAATCTCTGCTGATGGGTCCATCTCCAAGGGAGACCAAATCCAAGGGGTGAGGGGTGATGGACTCCTTACTGTTCACAGCTTCCATAGCTGCTTCTATGGATCTTTTCTAATCCTCGTGATTAAGCTTTGATAATGCTACAGGCATTCGATAAACATTTGCTTATCATACCGTTGTCACTGAATGGTCCTGGTTAAATGGAAGATTTTGCCAGAGTAAGAGCTGGATTAGCAATTTTGTGTGTTGCCTGTTGCTTAAGGGCTTACCTACTCTTGGAAGGTCAAAGCATTCATACGTTTAATGTTGTTATTTTTCTCTTTGACCATGTTTTTTTGAAATGTTTTCTGATATTCAGATTTAAAGATTTGCAGCTGCTTAGACGGATTTCATCTAAGGTTCCTAAAGGGGAAAAAGCACTATATGACATTTTAACTTTAAATTTATCTTTAAGTGATTTAATTTGCCTAGACTTAGTCCTGAGTGAAAATATGAAAACAAAAAGGCAAGAGTGAAGTGTCATCATCTCCTGAGTCAGCAAGAGGTCACAAATTGTCCTTGTTGTCATTTGAATAAGAGATATGACATTTTTCATGTATCATTAACTTTCCTATAGATGTATCAAGAAGACTGATTGTGTAAAAAATGGTGATAGGTATTGTAAAACCAGTAGGAAATGTGAGCAATGTGTCAGAGCACAACCCATCCAAACCACAAAGAGCGTAAAGTATTCTTTGGCTGTTGCACCCTTTCAATATGTGATGGCAAATGCTTCTTTTTTTACTGAAGTTGATAAACATCTGCTAAAATAAGATTGCTGTTAAAGTATTTACTAGATCTTTCTTTGAATTGGAAATATTCAAAATTTTCAGTTTCTAGTGAAGCTTTTTTTTACAAAAATACATTTTTTCCAATAGTAAAAAAAAAAAGAATCTTAATAAAAATGAGTACTTCTCACAGGCAACCTAAAACAAAGATCACAGAAAGTATAATTGAGAGTTGCCGCAGTGAGCCTACTGTCGCAACAGCCTCCAACATATTTGGGCAGGAGCCGAGTGTTTGTGGGAACCAGTCTGAGACCAAACGAGCTCACACTTCACATTTGAGAACTGTTATGAATCCTGCCAGCTTCCATGGACTGGAACTCAATGAATGCACAAACCAAGAGCAGATTTTAACAGATCACTGTGATAAAATACACAGTGGTAGGGTGTACAAAATAGGCAATTCTCTGCAGAAACTGCTAATCGTTTTGAAAGGAATGTCACATTTTTAGCATTAGGCCTCATACATTGTTAATGAAGAAAAGAAACAATTAAATGGGTAAAGGGGACTATTAAAACAACACTTAATTCTGACAGCTTGATAAAGTATCCCACTAGCTAATCAATACAGATTCTGGGAGTCTAACAGGCCTTATTGATGTTACCGATGTCTGCATATTTGCTAGTTTTAAGTTCCTGTGCCAGGGGAGAAGTTTTTTTATGGTAAATGAGCTGAGAGAAAGGAGAACCTGGTGGACAGGAAGTTTTCCTTAGGATAGATTTTTTGAAAACCATTTGTATCATCCTGCTTTTGTTCCCAATAAGGTTTTACCCTTCTTTTTGTTTCTTGGAGAAAAAAAAAAAAAAAGATCTGGATCAAAGCTAAATGGGTGATTTAATCGGTAATTTACTCTTTTGTAAGTAAAATGGTACTATTAAGTAAGCAAAATTACTACAAACACAACTGCATGTTGGCCACATAGATTATCAGAAAAAAGGTAAGAAGCTGGTGGTACACAATGAAAAACCCGTGTTGGTGTGCAGTGTACTTCAACACCATCACTATCCATGACAAACCATCTTCCAGTTCTAACTCTTATTTCCACATTACCAAAAACACTGAAGTTGTCATTTAGTAAAACTACAAAGTAATTACTCAATTAAGCCATGTTCAATTGTACTATATTAGATTTGGATCTTCATCAGTTCTGCATTAATTAGTCTGTCTGGCTATGTTAAGAGACATTAGTTTAACGGTAAAATTGTTGTTTAGTATAGGTGAGCAGTGGACACAGTTAATAAAAAAGGAAGTGATGCAAGATCTATTTAAGCCAGAAACAAGACTCAAGTGGACATAACATGAGATTTCATATTTGTTTGCATGTGAGATGGGAGGGCAGGACAAGCATAACAAGCAGGCTTTTATGCTTTAGTCTCATTTTACCCAAGGTCTCTGAAAAACAAAGCAGCAGCTCCCTTACCGTATTAGTGGTAACTATTTGCAGATTCTACCTTTTCTACAAAAGTGTAGGAATGATTGTGAAGCTTGTTAGGCAAGATTTTATCACCCTATAAATGGCAGACATCCAATTTTAGTATCAACTTTACATGGTATTTGATAGTACTGGGATAAGACTGCAAGAATCAACTTCTACTCATCTTCATTTTTTCTGAAGAGTTTTCCTAAGAAGTCTTAAACTGACTTCAAGATCAGAGTTTTCCATTTTGAGAATTTTCCAACAATGTTTTCTGTTGGGTCTCCAAATGTACAAGTAAATGTGAATGTTCAGCTTGACAGTAGAGTTAAGAGAAGGAAATAATCTGGGTCTGGTCCAAGAATGACATAAGTCATTCTTCTTCAGTTTTCATTAAAAGTGATATTGATGATGGCAAAATAATTTTCACTGAGCAACCTCTCCAAACCCTGATTTTATTGTATATTGATCGTAATCTTATTTTGTCTCACACTGTCATCTGAGTAGATGTTTTTATTTGCTAAGGTTTGTTTCCCCCCTCAGTTACATAGGTATTAAAAAATCTCTGTCCGATGGGACCTAACATCTGTCACACTGTTAATATTTTTCCTGCTCCACAGTAGGGAAATTTTCTCAAATTGCCTAAGTACATTAATTAAGGTAAACCAGGAATAATTGTTACTAGCCTGTACTTAGCTTGACATTTGCTTCTGTCCCGGAGCAGAAAAAAGGCTGATGTGCTCAAAAGCTTTTCTTTTTTTTTTTTCCAGTTTTATTAAAAGATATGACTTCTCTTTACAAATCTACACGTTCTTGGTTTTAATTTAATTGAATGCAAGACTTGTTAGAACAAATTGTGACAGAAGAAATAGTGAAGACATCGAGTGACAAAAAAAATGTTTAAGAATACAACAGTTCATCAAAAGTTGTATGCAGATTAGACTATTGTATCTCTTCCTAAGAACTGATAGGTTAAATTTGCTAACTTTCCCTTGTATAAAGCTTTCCAAAAGGAATTTGATACATCTGTTTAACATTGTGAATCAAAAGAAGGTTGATTAATTTATTTCAGTGTGCACCGCTAGTGTACACCTTGATTGATTTTTGTGCACACCTAACAGACTAGGAATACAGATGGAGAGACACTGAGAAAATACGAGAAGTCTTGGTGATACTTAATGTTGAAGGGAGAAAATACACTGATACAACCCACAAGAGAGCTTGTTTTGATGGTCATCACTAAAATTGCATTCCTAAATACCTTCTGCAGGAGGAAGAAATAAATTGTTTTATAGAAGGCAAAAGTCTGAGATTAAAACCTTTTCCTGGGATTTAAGATACTCTGTGTTGCTATAAATTTGGAGTCCTGATGTGTAACCCTGGCCAAATGACTGCCAGTGGTGTTCAGTGAGATGGCTGAGCTGGTCTAACAGATCCCTGCTGTCGTCCCGTTTCCCTGCCCCTTTCCCATTCCTTCCTTTTGATTACAGTCTCCTGCAACCTCCTTTGTAGCAGCTCTGGTACTCATCTGACCTTCAGTGAGCCTTTTCAGTTCAATAGACAGGCAGAAATCTAGGCCACCAAGAAAAAAAAAAAAGAAAAAGAAAAATAAGGAAAAAAAAGAAAAGAAAAAAAAAAACCAAAATAGAACTAATTTTCTGCTGGTTTAGTAAGTTCACATTCTGTAGTTTTCAGGAGTTCAAGTTAGCTATGCCTATCCATTCTGACTTTCACATATATTGATGTCTAGTTTGGGAGTCAAAACTCAGGAGGGAATTGAAAGTAGTAGAATGCGGGCATCCAGACACCTCAGACACATTTTTAAATGTTTAGCCATACTATTTTTAACATATAATCTTTTTGCTCTCTTTTACTGACTGCCTATGGGAAAAGGAGCAAAAGAAATAAAAGGTAGCATTATTTTATTCCAGGTAGTAGTAAATAGGAAGCAGAGAGCTTCACCAATACCTGTATGGGAATCAAAATCACAGGTATAACTTGAGCACGCTTCCTGAGTGGCACACAGCCATAAGGTATGCCAGTTGGAGATACTGAGACAGAATTCCCCATTGTGGAGAAAAAAATGGTCAGGAAGGTCATAGGCACAACCAAACCCTTGTGGATGTCTTTTCTGTCCTGCTCAGCAGCCTCCAGCATAGAGGCAAACAATGGTGTAGAGTCAGGAAGAAATTCTGCAATAGTATGATAATATTGGTATTTTTCCCCCTTGAGCACTATGATGCCTGGCTTTTCTCATATGTCTTTTGGGGTCACTGTAAAATTATAAGTGTATATTTGGAGAACATGAGAATGGAAATGCACACAAGCTGAAAA